>NW_013652595.1:0-56344 GCF_000499385.1 Eimeria necatrix
GGACGTACATGGATGGTGCTATGCCAGAACCAGGCGTTCACTGTGTCAGCAGAGGACGTGCGGTTCATGTGTTTGGTGGAAAACCCCGAGCACTGGACCAGGGTAAAGTCGACCATTCTGCATTTTTGGATGCACTTAGTGACGTAGTATTTTGTGGTGCAGGAAGTGCGTGATTGAGCAGCGCAAAAGCAAGATACTTCGTATCGAGCACTTCTTAATCTTTTCTCGACACTAAAACATGGGGCGCTTTACGTTGAGCGGCTGGCAACTGGGTTGCAGTTTGTATCGTTGGTTGGTGCGGGACTGGTGTTTCTTGTGCTTTTTCCAGAGTGCCGAAGAAGCAGCAAAATTCCGGTGTAGTGACGAATGCAGGAGACACAAGACGCGCAATGTACGGCAGTGTGCTCACACTGACGTGTTCGTATCCAAACAAGAATTGCAGCAGCATTGCAGTCCACCAGCACTGCAGTTGCGATTACTTCACGAGGCCACTGATTGATATTCATGCACACGGCACGTTAAATTCTTAAGAGTGCTCACAGCTTTTTGTAGAGATTTGGGCGTATGCGAACGAGCACTGCGTCGCGCCAGCCAAGTCTGATTGCACGCCCTGTGGAACTAGTTTGTCGTGTGTGCAAGCAGTGTGCCTGCAGCTTGCCTGCTAGACAGGCTGCATTGTCGCGATGCATGTCTCTATTTTCCGAAAGATGAAAGCATAGCCTGACATTTTGGCGTCGCTAGAAGGCACGTGGACGAGCAGTCTTTAGTGCAAAGGAACGCTCGGCACTGCAGTGCTGCGGCTTTTTCGGGTGATGGCGTCGGCGTCATGCTCTTGTGGCCGCAGCAGGCAGCTTCACGTGTGGTGCTCGCTGCGCAGAACTGGGTGTTCTGTGATTAGCTGTACGCTGCAATAGCGAAGTGGGTTCAGCGGTGGAATGCGTGGTGCTTTTCCTTTGTTCCTTCTGGATTAAGAGGGGCAACGAGGTCCAGCTTCGAAGTTTATGGGATTTTGCATCGATGTTGGCTTTTACCACGCTTCGTGCATTACGAGAACTGCTTGCATTATTGTCGAGAGTTCGTTTATCAATGGATGCTTTTCAGCCAAGAACTTTCCATGCTGGGCTTGGCTAGATTTGCATTGAAGCAGCGCGTTTGTCATTGGGCTCATTCTACGGTGAACGTGTGGAGGGCAGTCTGTTGTTTTCCTGGAGCTGTATTGTTTTCCAGGAGGTATGTAGAACCGTAGTGGCGTACTTAATTCGCATTGGCCCCTTATTTATTCTCGCTACATGCGCAGTGATGTTGATGTTCCAACTCTTCCCCAATTCTTTCCTGTAACACAGCAGGAAAACACCAATTACAATTCCAATCATCCCAGGTTCCATAGCATTGGGTGTCAGGGCGCCCAAATGGCAAATGTAACCGTCCGCTGCATGTTGCTTTGCGACTAATGTTCGTGTGCTTCACTGATGCTGCTGAATGTAGAAAAGTAGACACTTTGACACATATCTGCATGTGTGTCTGTACTGCAAAGGAGTGCGAATTTCATCACGCTTAATCACTGCAAGCCGTGATGCGCGCTTGCGCTAGCCATAACCAGAAGAAAGAGTGCTCCATGGCTTGGCCAAGATGGGCCTGATGCTTTCAGCCTTCCCTATAATCCCCTCCTAGAGCATAGCTGTCACCCTTGACCACGTTTGTATCCAGGCAGCACTACTGGTGGAGAAGCTACAACATCAGCAGCGTATAACATTGATTCAGTTACTGGAGTCGGTACTTACGGAGGGAATAGTGCGTGATGAGTGTACTGCCACCTCGACTTCCCTATATTGTTTGTACTGATAGACACTTTGTTTCGAAATGCTGCCGCTGTTCCAGCGGCAGCATTTCGAAACAAAGCAAGCTCCGTCGGAGCTTGCATCCATGTATTAAACACTTGCATTGCACTGTGGATGATTGTGGTTCACCAAAACGTGAAGCAGACTTGCGGTAGCATCGAGTTATTTCCTATCTGGAAAACTATATGGATTTGACAAGATTCTAGTTGGAAAAGAAGCTGGCGTGCTGCGTCTCATTTTTTGCAATCAGGAAGAAACACAGTCCTCGGGACGCTTTTCTTTTGGCTTCTTTTTCTTGTGTCATCATTGTCTGCCCATTGTTTGATCATCCGCCGCAAAGGGGCAATGGCACTAAGCAGCTAAATTAGTTCGTGGTTCAGTAATGTTACAACCGTGCGAGACACGATATGCGCAGCGCTGGGGTTTCTGGGCCAGAAGATAACGTTGGATTGTTGGATGGCGCGGCGAAAATTAATTCTTCACTCGTATGCATTGCCGAGTACGGGGCTTTAAAGCTTTGAATGGAATGTTCAGTTATGCTGCAAGTGCGTTAGCATATCCACAATGCCACGTGTGCGCGCGTCCTGCCAGAAGTCGGCATATGGGTAAGTGGCACTCTATTTGCCACGGAATGTTCCCAAAAATTTCGCCGTCTGCTCTGCTGGCAGATAACTCTTCAAGTGTGCCAGCTGGGCTCGTTTGATACTCACCTGTTGAGAATAACGTGCAATGCCTTGAATGCACAGAATCAAATGTGTTGCAGCTATCACAGCATCAGCTTGATTTCAACTTGGTCGAAGCAACGGCATGGATTGTTTTTGTTTGTTAGCCCAGTTACTAAACACTAGCTCCAATTCAAAAGAATTGCATTAAAATTGGTGCAGCTGCGTACAATCTGCGTGACACTTTTGTGAGTATGAGCCTGTGTGAATGACGGACAGATGGTATGTGGCTCTTCACTTGCCTTTGCCGAAGCAGTAGAAAGCTTCTCATGACAATTGTTTCTTCAAGCGTGTCCAGCTTGACGGTAGAAAGCCATGAAACAACGTTGAAAGTCCCGCGGCGGCAGGAACACACACCGTAACTTCTCTTTGAAATTTCATGCTGAAGAGCGAGGCTGATACGGAATGCACTGCAGTTCCTGGTGTGCTTCCTCAAATCTGCTTCTGTGAAATGCAGGCATCCCTATGGGAGACATGACATAGTTGCTCGACATTTGTCATCTTCTAATGTCCTTTGGATGTTCAGGAGCTACGTTCCCGTCATTTGCAGTCTGCTCTCCGATCACGACGTAGGTAGGCTAGTTGCATAGGTGTGCCCTGGACGCGCGTTGTAGAAGCGCACAACCATCCTTCATGTTGTATTCTGACTTTGCTACGACTAAGATCCAACTCTGTAGCCGCTTCCTGTTGAAATGTTGATGACGACTGCCCTCCGTGTTCACGAGAGGGGTGCATAAGGGCTCTATCTGCATAAGAAAATAAGTTATAAAAGGCTTTATTTGCATCCGGGCACCGTTGCATAAGCGCAACACTTGGGTTTGCCGGAATAACGTTGCTGACTTTGTAGTTAGTCCAAATATCGACATTTTCTTTGGCAGCTTGCGCCGATAGGGCAACGTAGGCGTTCGCTATTGTACGGGCGCGATGCATTTTTGGGTGTCCGTCGAGCAATTGCAAATAACAGGTTCACGAATGCTGCAGGGCTGTCGCAGTTCTGTAGCTTTAGAGCACGAGAACTGTCCGTACGTTTTGAAATGGCGTTTAGAAGGTGCATAAATAGGCGATTGATTGGTGCACAAGTAAGCCTTTGATGCAGAGGCAGCTGCCTTGTTGCGCGACGTTTCTAGTCATAATTTCACTTAATTTTTTTGTGCCAGAGATTATCATCTACTTATGCCTTTGCACCTAGCGTGTGCTTTATACACTGCAGTGATGTTCCCTGAATAATATTTTTGCGGAACAACCTTTATACTGCCTTATGCTGCGCTTAGAGTAGTCCCTACGCTTATTGCGTGTGGACGCTTCTGGATGAGTTGATGGGAAGACGCTTTAAGTACGGCAACTTTGTGTCCTCGTGGTTTAAGCTCAGTAGCGTCTCCTTCCGCCCAGAACCCATTCTTCTTGATGTTCATCTTGGTGAATATACTGGCCGAATCTGCGGCGGCGTGCGGGCGTGTTTCTGCGGGAGATTTGCGTCGGGCAGACTCTTGCAGTTGTCAGGTGTGAAACGGCACAATCGGCGTTGTTTGTATCTGGCCGTCGTATAGCTAGTACGTTAGTCTGCGTATTCCGCGAATTACAGTGGCCCTATCGATGCACGCAGTGTAGCTGCAAACCATGCATCTTTGCAACTGGGCTGCTTCGTTTAGGCGATACAATGCCGCATCTTGTTTCTGAAACTCTCTAAACTTGCCGACGTGCGCAAGCTTATGTAAAGTCGCGTATGCCAGATATTACGGAAATAAGAGACGTTCACAAAGCCGCAGAGAATGGAAGCTTAACGGTGACGTTTTTGCGTCTGAACAAACGACAACCGTGAACTGCAACGTTGTGTGCGCTATGCTGTCAGCAAAGCCGCTGCCCAAAGCTTCAACGTTTTGCGTAAAGAAAGCCTCGTCCACTGTTCCATTGCTTCAGCAACCGGACACTCCTTCGACGACCAAGAAGAACGTCTTGACGCTCCGCAGGACGGGGTGTCAGAGCGGCCCAGTGACAGACGCAGCTGTGCGCGACATGCTGCTTTGCGAGTAATGTTCGTGAACTTCACGGATGCCGCTGAATGTAGAAACGTGAACGCTTCAATGCATTTTTGCATCTGTGTCTGCACTGCAAAGGAGTGAGCATTTCATCACGCTTAACCACTGCGAGCCACGATATCTGCGTGCGCTAGCTATAACCAGAACCAAGAGTGCTACATGGCTTAGCCAAGGTGGGCCAGATGCTTGCAGTCTTTCCTTCAATCTCCTTCTAAAGCTCATTTGGTGCCCTTGACCAAATTTATATCCACGCATCACTCCTGGTGGAGGAGCTTCAACATCAGCAGCGTGTAATGTTGAGTCAGTTGCTGGAGCCGGGATTTGTGAAGGGAGTGGTGTTTAATGAGTAGCTTTTATGAGTAGAATGATGCATGCAGGGCATCCAGTTTCACAGTAATTAGCGATCGTTTATTTGGCATTTTCAGCATCCCAGGATAGTGCGAATCAGCTTAACACACATTTGAATCACAAAAAATGTGTGCATGTACGACGCGGCCTGAAGATACGCGCATTTTAGCGTGGCGATGGCTTGCAAGGACTATGAGAACCCGAAGCATCACTGTTTACCAGGTATACCTTCACGACGGGATCTTTTCGTTCGATGGGAGCCAGAGCCGAGCAGAGCTCAGAAAACGACAACGCGTACGTAAGGAGGCAACAACAACAGGCTAGGTACTCTTCCGTATGCCACGCTGTAGGTGCGATGGCTAGAAGCGGAAGCACCGAGAAAATTTTTAATCGGCGACATATTTCGATTTCGCTATTGTGCAGGTGCTTATAGCTTGAAAATCACTTTGATGCTGTCTTTTCTTGCTCTTGAGTACCGCACGTCTTTCCTGAGCCTGAGCCGGGTTCTTCGTGTAAATGACAATCTGTGCGGAATGTGAACATGTGCTTTGTATGATCATGAAGTGCTTCTAAGCGGCATTTTGCGCATGGTGTTTTACATCGACGACAAATGTGAATTCCAAGCTATCACTAGCATGTTGGCACGACTCGTGTTTCTATTCATTCTTCCGTTCGCTTGTTGCTGAAGGCTGCCAGCAGTGTAATGTAGGTGACTCCTTAAGAAACTGTCCCCATCTGCAATTGTTCTTTGCTTACCTGTATTCACTGAAGACCAGAAAAAATCTTCCTTCAGCTGTAAGAAATGAACTGCTTCCTCTAAATTATTCCCACTTTGAGTACAAGGCAAAGTGTATTCCAATTTTATACTAGCAAGTACGTACGAGCTAAGCAGCTGTGTGATGCGCTAACGCTATGCCATGATTCCCGTATCAACAGGAAATGCACAGTGACGCAGTGTTTTTAATCTGAAATTGTGCTTGTTTTCATAGTGCGTTCGCAGTAGGGTTTCTGAACAATAAAGCAGAGAAGCCCTCAGGTAGAATCGCGCCAGAGTAAAGCGCTACAACTGCCGCTTCTGAATTCTACACTGCTTAGTTCGTCCGTTTCTTTACATTGCACTATTGTAGGAGGCGTGGTTCCGTCGAAAGCAATTCTAGACGAAATAAGAACACCCAAAGGATCCACTGTCTAGACGGCATTAAATTCTACACTGCTTACATTGTCTGGTTCTCTACGTCGCCCTATTGTAGGATGTACGTTTCCATCAAAAGTAATTCCAAAGGTTTTCGAAAAATTCACGGAATCCACCATCTAGAACGACTAGGACAAATACCAACTATAGGTCATGAAAATATGATCTACACTTTCGTTCCTTGTTGGAGTCGTATTCGTGCAATTCGCAGCGCGTTTCCCTAGAAGCAGCAGCGCTAGCAGAAATCGCACTACCGGATATTGGTGGCCTTTGATTTTGGCTGCTTTCGTCGGATCTTCACGTATATCAAACTGCTCAAATTATGTCTGTGCTGCTGTATCGCGCAGGGCCTTGGAGAGCACACGAAAACGTTGGACGTGGTCTCGGAGCCATGATTACTCATGCACAAGGACTGCAAATATTGCACTTTGTAGGCACTTACAGTTTTGAATTATGGAGGGGTAGTTCGTGTGCACCCTTGCAAGCTAAATCGTGCAGCCGTACTCTGCCTTTCTAGTATGCCCATGGGTATTTGACCAGTTGTCAGCGCCACGCGACAAAAGTAGTGAATCTAGGAGTTCTCGGAACGTCTAATCAAGCGAGAACAATTAACGACGAATATTTTTGTGGGCCTGCATGCGGAACAAAGCCTCAAGATTCGGGCAAAGTAATTCAGGTGCAAAAAAAGGCAAACATCTATTTCCTTATTCTTGAAGCTGATCCAAAGAGACGACTAAAAGGGTCGAGGCGACCTGGCGCGTTTTCAAAAAATGCTGCGAATGATAGATGGGGAATTAAAGGCAAAGTAATCACAAACCAGCACAAGCCTTGCAGAGTTTGCATGTGATAAGGCTGTGAGGAGTAACCGCGAGGCACAACTAGCAATGTAGCTCAGTAGACAGCTTTCAGCCCCAAAGTTGACGTACTTCCTGGTCGGCCCATTGCTTGCACTTTTTCATTTGTAATTGTCACATAATCCTGGATTCGAAATCCAGGAATTTCCAATTTTTGTATGGGCAAGCGCTGCGCCAGGTTTGCTCTGTGATGATGACGCACACTCTTGCCTTTCAGAAGCATGCCTGAAACACCGCAGATTTCAAACTATTCGATGCACTGGTATGAATAGAGGTCAGTATCAGCTATGCTCATTATTGCGGGGTATATTGGTGTTAGATCTTCATGACAGAGTGAGCTATTGTTTGCCAACCGTTCGATGTGTTGTGTGGGACCCTGCATGTAATGTACGCGTGCATGGTTACGCAAATGACTTTTGCACCTCTCCTGAGTGCTAGTCGGCATAAGCGTTGTACCTAGGATTGTTTTGATGCTTATTCGGTGGAGCTTTAAAGAACGTTTATACGGGGCAATGTGCTTCATAGCAATACATCTATACACATTGTCAGGCTGCATGCGGTGTACCATGAAACTTTGTCCATCTAGATATGTGGGAAGCTACTAAACAAAGTCAGCTAAGAAGAGCCTTCATGGCGCCTCATTTTTTGCGCATCAGCAGTTCATTTATTGGTTGATTGAGCTTTCGCGGTCTGCACCGTAGCTTCCTAATGCGTATGAAACATTCGTATTTTGCTACATATGATAGCAGCAAGTGCGGTGTAACACTTCGACAGTAGTGGTTATTTTTAACAACAATAAAGTCTTGGGCGTGTTGCTTTACAATTGCGGCAGATGACTATCTTCGGCTATTCTATGGCGTCCATTGCATACCGCAAAAGTGTATAATAGGACTTGGGTTAGCTTGCAGTGACTCGATTGCAATGTTACATCATTTGTTATGTCACAGCTATTCTTAAAGCCGAAAATGCCTCAAATTAGGGTATGCCATGATATTGTTGATTTAGTAAGCGAGATACTTGAAGGCTTAAGCATTAAATGATAAAGGGTCGCAACTTCGGCTTGACTGCAGAAAGTGTGTGTTTGCTGCTATGCGGCGGCTTTGTTGTCGATCCTTTGTACCGTCTGTTTTCTGTCGTCTGCGCTGCAAAATGTAAGCTGCTGATTCGCAATTAATATGGATTGAATATGGGGTTTGACGCAAGGATGTGTAATCGGCAGAACAAAAGAAAGCTTTGTTGACGGCAGAGAGTCCGTTCAGTTGTTACATACGTTCCTAGCCGTCTGGTCGCGATGTCATTAAAATGCATCTTCTGCTGGAAATCCACAACGATGTGGAATCGTTCGACTCGCGCTAAACTCTTTCTATAGCTTTCTGTAAGATGGGTCCTGCGCTAGATATTCTAGAGCTGGAGGTTCGTGAATAACGAAACCCGAGAACCAACAATCTCTGACTCTCGGAAGCTGCTCGTTTTCATACGTTCTTCAATGACACCCGAAGCACAGTGGTTGGTTTGGAGAAAACAATGAGCTTAGCATCGTTTGCCACACTTAAACACGCAAATTTCCCCCTGTTATGTTTTACGATCACGCCGCTCGAGGATAAGTGGATATAGGCACTTGCGAGCTGAAAAGGTTCTCAACGACGAGGCTACATTAATTATGCTCATCGTGACTCGGCTGCATTGCACTCTTGCGTGCGGAAGTGTTGGACGCATCATTGCTTGAATTACGCGTCTATGCATTTACTTTGATCTTTAGTTCTACATGTCTGGGAAGCTTCGAACCGATTTTCCGGAAGTGTCTTCTGCGCGCCTTCGTGGAGCCCAGATGTTTGAACTTCTCATCAGCTGGGATGAAAGGCATGAGCTGTATGTTGGTGAGGCGCCTAACGACTCACTACGAATGTTTTTCTGGAAAAGAACATGCTTAGGAATATCGCGTTGCTTCACGCTGAACGTTTCATGGCACTGCAGGAATGATTTTTAGTAGGCCACTTAGTCGACTTAATATCATTGCTTCGCGTGCATTTGGCGGCTTTATACGGGCTTGCAGCAATACTGAGTTGAACAATGTTGCTTGTGGACATGCGTGTGTAATACTACCTGATTTTTTGCAGAAAGTGTGCTGAGCAGCGGTATTTTCTGTGTATTGGTCACTTTGCAGAAGAGCCGTGGATGTGCTGCTTAATACTGAGCTATCCCACAACGGACATATCTCCGCACTGAGGTTATTTTGGGCAAATCTACGCGCACATCACCCTGCTGCAAGCTTGTTTGTTTTGGCTGCCGCCTGTGGTTTTGCTGGGCTTCATTCCATGGTGCACCCAGGTCATTCCAACGTGATTGCACTAGAACAATGACACCTTGCGTTGTTCATGCTTCGATCGATTCACGTGCCTTGTGTAAAATGTAACTGCTGCAAATGTCTTGCCGTATTGAATATTTGTAGAGCTCCGCGTGATCCGACATACACCCACACTCTTTTTAAAGATATTAAGTTGATATGCCTACGATATTAACTCGTCATCGATACGTACATCGTGGCACTGTGCTATTCGCCGGATATAATAGGCTGTGAGCTCCTGATTGTAATGATAGGCATCAGATTTATTCCTTGTTCTTTTGTGCGGCGTGCACCTTCCACTCGTGGTGATAATCACACAACTTTGAGACGGCTGAGATTTCTTCTGAAAAAAAACATGCTTTCCCTAAAGAATATTGTAGCTGCACCTTTAGTATGCTCATCCAAAGGGTACGTTTTCTTTCTGCCATTTCCGTTGCATTCAACTGAAGACACAACAACTAGAGTACTGAAAGATGAGTTCGTTGCCTGATCAACTGCTGTGTTATATAGTTTTTGAAAAAGCATTGTAATCACATGTTTGGTCGTAACATATTGTGTAGGCAGTTACCAAAGCATGCAAGTCTGCTGATGAATTTGTACATCTGTTTCATTCTGGTTATCAATGCATTGATTCTCTGATCAAGCTTTCCGGAGATTTGTGCTGTGCCAATCATTGCCGTTTTCCAAAGGAGACTTTCCTCACAATTCCGAATGTAGCTAAAAATGGTTTCAAAATGTTAGAATATAGGCGTGAACTGCATATCGCATCTAAATGAAAATATTTTTTTGCATAGAACGTGCGCTTTTGTTGTCTATTCTGGGTAAAAGGCTGAAGGCGCTTGCGTTCTTTGTGAGAACTCTCTGTACAGGCTGATGCGGCGCTCGTTTTGTAAAAAGTGCCGGGGCCAAGTGTACTTTGCAGTGCAATCAATCCATTCCATGTCTGGCTACATAGGCGCGCAAAATATTTATCAGAAAGCCTGTGCCACTGCTACCCTTTTCTGAGTGACATGGTCTCTTGAATTTTTGTTGCACCTGCCACTCTATTATATTAGTGCGCAATTCCTGGATTTGTTTATATACGATGCAAAAACACATTAATCAAATGTATGCGCTATTGCAAAAATTGTGTTACTGGGAAATGCTTCTGGTTGATCAATAGTTAAAATTTATATTCGTGGGCAAATGCATTTTTGAATACTTTTTCGGTGTATTGTATGTGGTTCGGTAGATATGAAAAGTGTTATGTGGTGGTCGAGTACAGTTCGATAACCAAAGGCCCACGATGTAGCAGAAACTCCAACACCGTTGTGCTCTGCGATTTAACCATGCTTTTGTGTCGTCGCACTTTGCGGTATCTGATAGCTTGCTGTGCGCATGAGCATCATTGAGGCCATTTCTACTAAATTTGGGAGCCTGCTCAATGTTTCAATTTAGCACTATGGCGACCAGAGACGCGATTAGATCAAGCGGATGAGCTGGCACGTGATAGTTTCAAACACTCTTTTTTTTGTTCCAAGAAGGAAAAGTGATGGTCCTCGTGCAAAAGGATGTGATGTTGGAATCATAGCGTGTATTTAACTCGTTCAACTAAGGTATGGCGAGGTCCTCACTGCAAGCCGAACTCAGAACATTCTCATAGTCTATTTTGTGCCTGCATCTGCCATGGTAGCTGGCCCTTCCTATATTTGCATATGCTTGCGGAATGCAGTCCTAGGAGTGCTGCCGTTGGCAAGACTCACGATTTTATCTCTTGTTCTTTTCTCCCCAGAAAGTGGGACAAACCATCGTACTTGCTGCTAGCATAATACGTTGTTGGCGTTTTACCACGTGTATTCGTTGGCCTTGTTGTTCTTTGCCTGGAAACACCCAGTAGGCCCAAGAATCTTGCCCACAGCAGCAAGATAACGCAATATATTACGTACGAATGACATACAATCCAGTAGCAATCATTGAAGTCTGTTTAGTTTGAAGTAGTTTCCTGAGGCTGTGGCAGATATTGCGCGCGCAAGAGTAACACGGGGACTCGCATGTTTTCTCAAAATCACATATTTGTGCAATGAATGCGTATTTCTATGAACGGCGACCGTTCATTCTCGTAATTTGCTGCTCAACAATATGAATTCCTTTCAAGCTGGCAGTCATTTGAAGAATGTGCGCTCAGCTGTAGCGTAGCATCCGTGAGGGCTCAATGGCTTATTGTTCATTCTTTCGCTTCATTCTTATTGTCTGGAAACTCCGGCTATGTTTGCAAAATAAATGTGTGTATGTCCCCGCTTGCTTCTGCATTTCCCGGAATTGAACAGCATCTCTGAAGTAAAGGTGGATGCATATTCTGTACTGCAATGAATTTACGTCTATGATGCCATAATTCCTAACTTGTCTGTGCTTCACAGTACTCAATGCTGTATGAGGGACAACATAGCCTCCGCACACAGAGAGTACGGCGACCACAGACAGCGGTGTGATGCAAATAAATTGTTTGTCATAGGACAAAAGAGATCGCTCAACCAGATGAAATGCTCACGGGCTACTGGTGTCACCAAACAGTATTCGTGGAGCCAGCAGGGCAAGATAGTATATTATTCCGAAACGCATCTTCAAAGCTTTAGACGAAACAAGTGTGGCATTCAAATGACAAGTGGCCCCGAGCTTAGTTTTACTGCGGCAGTAATGCGCAACAAGCTGAGTTGCAGGTTCATACTCAAAGTTGCATTGGGGCCGCGGCAGATTCTATGAGCTCGTCAACGATTGTAGTTCCTCCGAGGATTGGTGCGACTCTCCAATCCATAAGCACAGGCGGCGCGCCTAGCAACGTTGAATAAAGTATCCTCTAGGATACTGAGTTGCGGCTGAGCTGTGTAGGCAAGCGTGGCGTGCAGGATGTGACACTCTGGCTGCGTCCTTTTAGTGCTGGACCTTCAATTAAATTTTTAGATAAAACTATTGAGATTGTGTGCTGTCTCCAAATTGTTTCTCAGGCGATATCTTATGCGAGACAGAGTAGATGTTTTGGAGAATGCAAAGCGCTACACGCGAATTGCGCATTGTGCGCCGACGGCATTTTGCAATAGGTGGGTATGCACCGGGCCAGCAGGCTCAATTGCTTTTGCGTGTTTTGACTTGAGATGGATGTGAGATTAGGTCAGCTTCTACAGCTAGACGGTGGCGCAAGGGTTTGCGGAGCTCCGCGAGAGCGTGTACAAATGCGATGCCAGGGGATGGCTTTGTTTGGGCGAGTACGGGATGATGTCAGCTGCTAGGAACACACCCAAAGGGTATACTGGGCTACCGTGCCACTGCTTGCGACATTCCTGTATCCCTTGCCGCCAGAGATGTGTGTACCTAAGTAAGTCTAATAAAGCATTCTTGGCGTGAAAGCAAGTCGCGATTGCGGCACACGTAGGGACAACAAATTGTGTTGGCCAATGTAACTTAACGAAAGGGTTTTGTAAATGTGAAGATTGTGAGAGAGAACTCACACGCTGTTCATGCAGTTCATTATCTGGGATTGGTTCTTCTACATATGCGTGATCCAAAACAAGGTTCGTGTATTTCCGCCACGTGAACAGGACTCTGACTGCGCATCACGTTCCTCTCGCCACCTTACTGCTTCATTAAGTAAGCTCCAGGGCGAGCTGGAATGTGCAATTATGTGCAACGCAACAGTGGTCCACGGGTCAAAATTGTCATCATCTCACGTCCACGGAGGAGCAAAACCGAAGCTGCCACATTCACCTCAAGCTGCGATGCAGGCGTGTAGGCGGTCTACACCAAATGACATATCGACTGGAAAACGTAATTGCTGTTGAGTCGTGTAAACGAGCGTCATGTAGAGGTCTCGACACTCTGGCTGCGTCCTTTCGCTGCTGGATCTTCACTTGAGTCTTTACATGAGACTGTAAAGATTGTGCGCCGTCTGCAACTTGTTTCTCTGTTAATGTCTTATGCGTGACAGACTGGATATTGTGGAGAATGCACGCGCATTGCGCATTGTGCGTCGACGACATTTTGCAATAGATGGATATGCACCGGGTCAGCAGACGCTAGTGTTCTTGCGTGATTTGAGTTGAGGTGAATATGAGATTAGGTCAGCTTCTCTACCTGGAGGGACGCAAACGGGTATGCGGTTCTCCGGTGAGAACATATACAAATGGGAGGCGAGGAGATGGCTTTGTCTGGGAGGGTGCGGGATGCTGTTAGCTGCTAGGAACGCACACAAAGGGTATGCTGCGGCGCTGTGTTACGGTTTGCGACATTCGTGCATCCCTTGCTGCCTGTCCCTTGATAATCAAAATTAGCTCTCTAAAGCGTTGGTGTGAAAGGAAGAATAGTCGCGATAGCTGCCCACATAGGGAACGTAAACTGTGTTTGCCAACTTTTAATGAATGGAAGATTGTGAGAGAGAACTCAAGGCATTCACGGTATTCATCATTTGAGATTGCTTTTCTACATGCATGTGGTTCACAACGGTGTTCGTGCATTTTCACCTTGTGAACAGAAAGTACATTGCGCATGACGTTTGTTACCCTAGCTCATTACTTCGCGCAGTAAGCTCTATGGAGAGCTGCACCATGATATTATGTGCAACACTACATTGGCCGATTGCTAAAAATGATCATCTTCACACGGGCACAAACATGCCGCACCGAAGTGCTCACATTCATCTCATCGAGTAACATGCATTGCATGCATGTAGGCAGTCTGCTAACAACACTCAATAACGCATCGGCTGGGACACCCCAATGCTGCTGAACTGCATTGACAAGCGTGACATAGACGATTCGACATTCTGGCTGCGTCCTTTCGGTGCTGGACCTTCACTTGAGTCTTTCCACGAGGCTCTTACAGTAGGGTTTCATAAATGTACAGGTGGTAAGCGATATCCCACATGCGCTAATTGCGACCAAGAGTCCGAGACTGTTTCTTCTGCACGTGCTGGAAGCAACGGACTGATCGTGTATTTTTGCCACGTGAAGAAAGAGCCGACAGTTCATCACGTTCGTTTTGCTAGCTCAATTCTTCACCCAGTTTACTTCACAGAAATCTGAGACGTGAAATTCTGGGGCTGCAAGATTCTTCGAATTCATGCCAATGAAACACGGCACTGTATGTAAACAGTGTGCTTATCGACGTCGAATAACGCGTCGTGTAGGGCACCGCGTTGAGGTTGAGCAATGGAGGCAGGCGTGACGTGGAGGATTTGACACTCTGGCTGCGTCCTTTCGGTGCTGGACCTTCACTTGGGTCTTTCCACGAGGCTCTTGAGATTGTTGGCTGTCTCTAACTTGTTTCTCAGGCGATGTCTTATGCGCGACAAGTTGGATATTGTGAAGAGTGCAAAGCGCTGCACGTGCATTGCAGATTTTGTGTCGAGAGCACTTTGCAAAAGGTGGGTATGCATGGGGTCATCAGACGCAAGTGTCCTTGTGTGTTTTTGGTCGAAATGAATATAATATTATGCCAGCATTTTGCGCTAGGTAGAGGCGCAATGGTCTGCAGTTCCCGGGCGAGAAGGTGTACGAATTAGATGCGTGGGGATGGTTCTGTTTAGGCGAGTGCGAAATGTTGCTAGCTGCTGGGAACGCGCATGAAGGGTATGCAGCAGAGAGGAAATGAGTGTGGCGTGCAAATGGCTAATAATCTCGGGCGTAGTTCTGGTGTTATCGTAATGGCCTGAATCGATTCGCAGGCGTAAAGCTGAACCTATATTGATACGAAGCAGTACTTTGCAACTCCTTTACAAGATATCCAGATACTCTATTCTCTCAGAAGTATTTGCGCAAAGCTGCAATACATGAGTATAAACCGCGTGAGCAGTAACAGTGATTGTTACAACGCCATCGGCTTTTTGAGCTATTTCAGGAAGAAAACGTGCGAGTACATTTTCTGGAACTGTTTTTTCTTGATATCGTGACAGCGTAGTCTGCTGTTTCGCACAACCGTGTGCGCAACTTCATGACGGGTGCAAGGTGAAGCCGTTCGTGGTTGCGTGTTCAGATTGTGCGCTACGCATTGAACGCTCTCAAGCATCTTGCTGGCAAACATATTGCCAGGCGTGTAGCTTTCATATCTTTAAGTGGATAATAGAAATTGTCTTGCTCACAGCGACGGCAAAAGAGGTCATCCTACTCTGCTGGAACCAGAAAAGCTCCACGCTAACGGTAGTAGGTAAAGAGTTCTTGATAAATCAAAATGTACGTGCTAGAGTTGTTCGCTGTTGTCTCTGGGCGTTGATTTTTGTTCTTCAAAGAATTGAATCGTAAGACAAGAAAACACTTCAGAGTCTGAATATTTTTGCAGGGCGAGACATGCCTTCATGAAAGCTGTATGTACAAATGTGGCAAGCGAAGACAATGCGTACCAGTATCACGGCATCAAAACCTTGTTAAAAATGAATTAAGTAGCTGGTATCAGTGTGGTTTTAACGCTACACGTGCTTTCTATGATTCAACCCTCAGTTATTGGGGAGGTGCATGAACGTTGTGTCATTTCTTCCCCGAAAATAGTATTGACAAAGCAACCGTCCGTATGTTTCTATCTAGAAATTTTCAGGTAATTTTTCTCGGAATAAAGTTTATTTCGTGTTTTGCAGAAGAATCGCAACATGAGTTGGGTGAATATTGTACTTTGCAAATGTTCTGGAGCCATGGCGGCGATCTTCCTACTCTACTCTATTTACTGCACTGTTGTCCTGGTAAAGGAATCTAAGGTGCCGATGCATTTCAGAAAGTGCCAACCAAGCAGGGAACATTTTTTCGCACTTTGAATGTGGGGATAAAAGCTACAGAAAATGATAAAAGCGGCAGACTTTCTGCGCGACCGATTCAACTCAAGGCGATTTAAAGGCGAATGCCACCTCATAATTACTTTCATAATCGGCAATGGAGCTATCCGCTATACATAATCGCATGCGACTGCCTGAGTTGGGTTAAATCTTTTATGTTTCTTTTCCCAGCTCATGAGCTGACAGATGCTACGGTTGCTGGTAGCTTACTGACTTGCGCTATTTCTTAGACCCTCGCGACACACATTTTTTTCTTCGCATCTCAGGAGATCAAAGCAATCTTTGCGTAAGCTATCGTGTATTTCAGTGTAACTACGTCATTAGAATCGTCCATCTTTCGAAATGTGATTCGTCATACTCGGCCTCATAACTTTCTGAAGAAATACAAAGATATCATTCCATGTGGATGCTCAAAAATAGCGATTCCAGGTTGCGATGAACAGAAAGTTTTTGGAATACTGCTCCAGCCTGTCATCTGGGGATCGCAAAAGATTGAGTGGCACTTGATGATAGAAATTTCTTTCTGAGAATGAAAATGCCGCATTGTCCAGGCTCTTGCCACCAGCGTTCAGTGTTCATGATTTTTTGATAAACTGGTAATCTAGCTTATAGCGGTAGTGACTAACCAAATTTCAGCTCGCGTGGACAAGCGTATACATTTCTACGTTCTTTGGTGCTTTTGAGACACAACGACTACAATCTTTAGTAAGACTAGAAGATTCAAATGTCTCCGGTCTCTTCGTCGCATTAAGCTTCAAATGTCTCCGGACTCTCCTCGCATTAAATGTCAAAAAATGCCCTCGTTTTCATCCGTTCTGTTCTTTTTAGTGGTTCCCTGCTAGCGAATAGAGCAAGGCCTTTTGCTCAGCAGCCACGTAGTTATTGGATGCATTTGCGCCTTGAGCCCCTCTGCACAATAGTTGAACTATGTTCCGCGTATCCCCTTTTCCCAAATACTATAGCAGTGCACTCTTTGACGGCTGCTAGATCATTTCGATGTTTCGGCATGGAAACACTTGTGTTGCAGACTGTGTTTCTTTACGTTTTCAACTGCTATTAAATTTATTCATCGCCCGTAATTTTTTTACCAAAGTTCGCTAGAGACGCTTGCCCTCAAAAATGGTTTCAGCTAGTGCGTTCGCTTTTCCGCCTTAGCATCTGCATTCTGGAAAGCTAGAAACATTGCCAGCATGCTGCTTGTGGCTGAGAAAACGTGTTTAGAAAGTTTAGCAGGTGTCATGCAAATGCTTGGAGGCTCTCACAAATTTTTTATACCTATCATCGCAGCGTTGGCGTGCTCATACTCATATTTGGAAACATTTTGCTGTCTCTCCAACCACTGATGCAAAATGCCACAATTCCCGAATGATTTACAAAAGCAAACAAAATTTCAGATGCGCGTTCTGTGAGGTTTCTGCATTTCAATTCAGAAGAGTTCAAGGCGTCACGTCTGGCACGTTCATGACGCAAATTATTCCATGTAATGAACTGACGCATACCAAGAGAAAAAGGTAATTAATGAATAATATAACAACATCCGGAAATTTGTCTTCCGAGATGCAAGTCCATAGCACCAGGGTAGTTTCCACATCGTCCACATTTAATCATCTTGGATTGGATTGTTTACATGACCCTGCAAATCTTCATTTCACGGACAGCTTAGAGTCATGCAAAATTATGACACTAAAACATCAAATTTTTTCATGAGCAAAAAAGATGAGAGACTCCACTCTTTAAGAAATTTGACGCGTGTTTCTTCATCGCTCTTGCTCGCAGGCTAGCGAACCGGCTACATATGTGGTTGCTGATACAATCAGGTTCTTAATGCGTAAATTACTGTTAACTGCTTGTAGCTCTGAACTTGTATATATACTAGAATATTACAATGCGCAAAACCCATTAACTCAACAACGCACACAAATTTTGCAAACACAAATACGTGCATGTGGTTGCACCTAACTTGGCCATGTGTAAGAGTCCTTTGAGGCCAGATAGGTGGTACAGTTGATTTGAACGGTTTTTGGGTATGTAGGATTACTGGGTCAATTTTGATGTGCCCGGTTACGGCTTCCAGATTAATATCGAGCGCTCAAAGATATCGCGTAAGTCGGGAAGGCAGCAACAGCTCGTGAGTGCACTGTGCTTAATTATTCGTCTATTACTCAATAGTACTTTTCCAAGTGATTACATACCCGGCAGCACGATATGTATGTGGCGAAATAGTGGGTTGACTGATGGGTGCTTTAGTGAAGGGGAACATTAACCGCGAAATAAGACGCCTTTTACATTGCACACTAGCGAAAACCCTGGAAATGCTTAGAGAGCCTGAATCTCAATTTCCTTTTTGTGTTTTCCACAACTAGCACCTGATTTGCTGAAAAAACCGTTGTAAAATTTCGAGGGGGCTGTATGCTGTATGCGTGCGTTGTGATGTGCTGAATGTTTTCGTTGAAAGCAAGAGGCTTTTCTTGACTTTAGGTACGTTGCGTGATATTCTAGATTGTGCGTGATTCGGTGGTCGATGGACTGTTCACATTGGAGAACAGGAGACACTTAATCAAGAATGAGGAGAACATCTCTTTATCAGGACATGCCATACCAGATAGTGCTCAAACAAAATTCCGGATACGCTAAAGATGTGAAGAGAAAAAGAAAAAGCCCCACTAGTTTCCAGCAATCGGCATTCTCGTCAATCGCATCTGACACCAGCTCTGCCAGCTATATGTAGGCAAGTCCACATGCATAAGGAATTACTGCATTTTCCTCTAAACTGCTTGCAAAAGTGTGTGAAAAATATTTAGTGAATCGGCGCAAAGTTGCACTGTGCGACAATGTCTTAGCATTGACAGCTGGAAAAAAAGGGGCTTGCAGAGGTGCTGCAGCTGGCCAATGTTCATTCAACAGCAAGGCTTGCAACCACAAGAAGACAAATGAACCAAATAGAAAGCCACCTTTCATTCAGGTGATGCGGAATACTTGCACATCAGCAAACGCTTTTCAGGATGCGCAAGCATACAGAAGAATCCAGAAAGATGCTGCTGCTTACATTTTACAGCAAACAGTCACGGTGTCAGTAAAGCAGGTCGAAAGGAAACGATTACAAAAGCACTTAAACGTGACACAGGGATCTTGCATGCTCTACGGCAATGTGGCTGTATGTGGTATGCGACAACCCAGTCTGTAAGCGAAACGCTGCTCAATTATTAGCAACAAGCATACCATCTGCTTGAAGCGCGAATTTTTTGGCGACTACCTATTATTTCGGAGAATGTATTGAAGCTGGCTAATTTGATGCATTGACAAAAACCGCTGCGATTCAAGCATCGTGGGATAGCAAGAGTGTGCTGCGATTGTAATAGTGCGCATGAAAGCGCAATCCCACGTGCTTTTGCTTTTTAGTAGAACCAGCGGTAGCTCCCCCTAGATGTCAAGAATATCGCACTAATTTTTTTCCTGTTGAAGATAGTGCGCTTCATGGCATATTCTCCTGAACTCAAGTGAAAATCACACTCGACAAACTTTTGTGGGCTAGTTCTTGAGATTGCACTTTACCAACTAGCTTTATACATACATGCAACATGTAGCCGCTTAACTTGGGTGTAAAATATGGTCCAGCTACAAGGCAAAAACGTTAAGTACATGCCAAACGATTTGATAGATATGGCAAATGGCTGGTGAATCTTAACTAGACGCACGGAATTCACATTCGCTGATGAGCTTCTGATCCATTGGTCCAGAAAACTCTTATTCTTGTTGAACATGGAGTCACACGCCGATATGCGGCAATGCCCTGCACCAAATTAGCTGCTTTAATGTACGTGTCGCCTGCACTAATCGTTTGGGTGTGCAGATGACAAACATCACATATATCAAATACTGTTTTCTATCTTCAAATGAAAGACATGAAATGGTCTCTTTGTGCGCTAACAAACAGTTTTATTTTAGCGGCCTACTGTTATTGGTTAGCTGCCGCCCTAAAGAGCAAAGGGACACATGTAAAGGTAGACCTACCCAAAGCTACAAGCAAATCGCAAAAGCACTTAAAACGTCTGGACTGTAGGACCAAGGGTCGGGAGATAACAGGACGAATTCTAAATCACACATTTCAAGCTGCAAAGGCAACTATCGGCTGTAGAACGATATTAAATCAATGCAGATAGAGCAGAACCGTCAATAGAGCAATGGTTGCCACTATGATCGTGGGCAAGCAAACCTGAGAATGACGAAATTTGTCTTGTAAGCACCGCCAATCTTCCAGAAGGACCACATTGCATGTTGCTGACAGAACATGAACTGTATTTCGGCAACTTTGTTGATGCTACCCAGATTGTAGGCTCTTTTTGGGAAAACGTTCGATTAGTGCTTTCTCGCGGAGACAACAAAGCATGATATTTGTGAGTTTGCAATATTTGGTCACGATTTCAATCAACTATGCACAAATCAGATTGATAAGCATTGTGCACATGACGTTTGCAGAAGATTACAAGCACACACATCATCAATCCTTCCACCAGCTCGCTGATACATCAGTTTCATGCCTGCTGAACACAGGCTGTGCGCAACTGAATGCATCTTCTCTAGTGCTTCAAACTAGGTCTGGAGCATAAACGAATTTTCTCATCTTGAAGTTCTGTAGCATCATCTCTCCGCTTGCATTGTTTTTCTCTATACGTCCAAACACAGTCAGCACTGTCTAGCAATTCAGTAAGCTGTCTATTAAGTAAGTTGAGTCAACCATTTGGAAGGGAGTATGCTTTGCGCATTACGCACAGGTTTTCCGTTGCTGCAAACCGTTTTATGTTGCCTTGCAGATTACTAAATTCAGTGTGGGTCAGGCTTTTGTTTTTGTTCTCGTATGCCGCTTTCAGGAGAATTCTTCCCTCCAAAGTGATATGCGCACTGTGTGAACGCTCGATCCGCACTGCATTAATGTTCATGCTTTTAATTCGCCAGAAGGTCCCTGCCAGCATGTTAAGCAAAATAATGCTTTAAAGAAGAGCAAGAGATAGCTCATTTTAGGATCGCAACAAGTGAATGTAATGAGCTTCACTGATAAGGGTTGGGGATTCGCCATAATGGCCACAAACCGTCTCGGCTACTGCTCACCATGCGAAAAGCAATGTCAGAGCCCGTAGAGCAGTGGACGCCAGTGTACCTTCAAAGGATGCGATGACCAGTGGCTGCTACGTATGCGCAGAGGTAGCTAATTTGTATATGTCTTACCAGGTCCACGTTCCTGGAACCGACGGCTTCAAGAGGCAAAATGCAACAGTGTTTTTGCATGTGTTGGCTGGGCGCTTCTGCAAATTTTCTGAAGTGCTAAAATCTTTCGAAAGGCAAACATTGCTCACTCTTTGAAACAGAAACGGTTTGCATGAAGTTCCTGCGAAATATCCTGACATTCTGACGACCGTGGAGTTTGCACTTGCATGAAAGGCTGTACGCTGCTCTGTTATTGGGCTGAATGACAGTTTTGTAGACGCCAGGTCTAAAATGGGGGCAACGCAAAAGCGGAGGCACTATAATAACATACCTATAATAATGACCACTCGGCGTCTAGTAATCAGATAAAAAAAGCGACTGTAATTTACTGCGCTGTTACTACGTTGGTATCGCGACGCTTGCTGACCTGCGGAAGCCCAGCAGGCACCTACAGCAAGTCTGTCACAAATATTGCGATTATCAGATTCCCTGGTCGGTTCGAATAACTATTCTGACGATCTTATATTGCCTGATTATTTTCCGGGAAAGTGCCGTCTCAGGAAAAGGTGGCGAGTTTTCGAATACAGGTAGGCGCCGCAGCCAATGTGCGCGTGATAGCACATGAAATGTCTGCGTGCCTTCTCAAAGTTAGCGATAATTCCAAAAGCACGCATCGATGGACTTCTTCGTCGCATAGATATCCATATGTTTTACCGGCAGCAAGACAAATGGCAATTTGAAAGTTCGCAATGTTTTGACAGCTTCAAGGAACTGCCTGTGCGAGCTTCGTCCTGCAGCAAGTGCTCGACACTGATAAATTAAACGACTACACTAACATATGAGGCGACTGCGGGCACGTCTATCGTTTTCGATGCAGAGGAAAGTGGAAGAGCCAGAGCTTCTTGCTATTGCAAACGGCTTCTGGGGAGTGGATCGCCTCCGGGGGAAACGACCTAATGCAACATGTTCCTCCCTGCCCAAAATGCCCTTTAAAAGCCATTTGAATATACAATCTGTGAAGGAAAGTGATGCCTTTAGAACGGATGGCAGTGTAAAAGCCGACAAAGTCCGTTCGCTAACAACTACGCTTTGCTAGTGTGCGTTCTGTAGGCGCACGAAGCTTTGTTCCCACAAACCTGATCCGTTCATACATGCAGTATCTATAAATACTATTTTTTTCGCCGAAGGACAAGCTTTTTGGGTCTGTACAGGAATCAGTTGAAGAAACCAAGAATAAGAAGTAACGGCATACTATCTGCTGCGCAGATACAATCAGCTTCGGTCTTTCCGAGGAGGATTCTATCACGGTCGTCTACGCTAGATATGTACTTTCGTATATTAGGAAATCTTCGAGAAGCTTTGCGAATGCCACAGCAAGCTTTTTGTTTCATGATTGTTGCTGTGCTTTGAGAAGCCTTGAACTTCGCTTCCCAAAACGGTTCTGAATAATTTTTTTTGGTTCGTTTCAGCCGTATGTCATTGTATCAGGGTTAGCGCAGGACATACCGAATGCAGCACTTCTGCTTCAGATGTGGCTCGCACTTCAGATGTGTGAGCTACTTTGTTTCCCCAGAGAGTTGCGCGTAGATCCTCGTCTTTGATTTACATGTAAGGCTTGGTGTTGGTTGGCCCCGTTGCATGTTTATCTGGGGCTTCTGTTCGCAGCTCATCTGCGAGAAGCATCTGCACGTGCGCGCATGCACTGACGGACTGCATGTTCTGCTCAGGCACTGTTTGCTTGGCCTTCCACGTCAAAAGGGCTCCCGGTCATGCGTCCACAAAATCTTGCACGTAAGACGCCGTGTACTTTGTGCTGGGGGCCCAACGTAAGGAAAACGCTAAAGCTTTTCGCCGATATCAGATGTTTGTCTGGAAAATGTAGAGCTGTTTCATCAAGAGTATTACGAATTTTTACCGTGTACGAGCTCTTTGCCGCACTGAGTCAAAGAACAGACAAACTTCTGATGGGTAGCGGAGAGCCGCTAGTTGCATCCAGATGCGTCTCTAACACGCGCGAGAAGTTTCATGCATGCTGAGTCTCACCTGGGGCTACTCCTGTGAGGGGCGCAGAAGTCCCGTACAGATTGAGGATGCCAGATGAATGGAGTAGAATGCATAGCGTGCAATAACATGGCATAGTTCTTTGGCATGCGTGTTGAGCTGGGAGTATGACACCGGATGCCGTTGCACGCAAAAGTATCAGCACTGCATCTGCGTGTTGTACTAGCTTGTTTCAGGGCAGATTTTGCGGTTTATAGGGAGCTCAATGGATCACACTGGGACTACGTCCTGAACAGGACCTTCCGAGAACGTGTGAAGTTTTGAAAACTAGCTTCGGTGCTGTGTCGTTGTAGTTTCTCCTTGAAGCCAGAAGTAGAATGTGGTTTCTTTGTTTCAGGCATTATGTATCTAGGAGATCACACGTAGGAATTGCCTAGCGTTTCCACCTAGCGACAAGAATGGCGTGTTTTCTTCATCAGAGAATTAGATTTGGTAGTTGGTGAAGCTGTCATGTTACTTTTTCGCGGTGCAGTTTTTCAATTTGTACGCAGACGGTGAGCCCGCCGACGTTTATGAATCAAATGGGATAATGTTCTTCATGCAACGCTTTCGCTGCTTCAAACCAAACGTGTAACCAGAAAAAAAGGTCCAAGCAAGTGATCAATATGCAGCACCTTCCCCAAAATGCAGCGCGTCGAATCTAGAACTACACTATGCGATTTCGAATTCAAAACGCAACGGAACGTCGAACACATATACGTCCGACAATTCCCCGCCCACCCTCCTCTGTTTGTCATGCCGCTCTGAAGACGTGTTTTATTTCGGCGTCTTATCGAAAGAAAACCTTTGAAGTATTGCATATATGTCTCGTGTCACGTGAGGCAACTCCTGTATGGGGCGTAGGAATCCCATGCAGAGTGAAAAGGTCAAATAGATGGAGCCCAGTACACAACGTGCAGCAACATGGTTCGTGCTCTGGCATGCGTAGTGAGCTGGGAGTATGGCGCTGTGCCGCAGTCGCTCGCCGAATTATTTGCATTGCATTTTGTGCGTTGTAGATACTTGTTCCAGCACAGGATCCACGGTTGGTAGCCAGTCCAAAGGATCACGCTGGGTCTGCGTCTTCAACGGGATCCTTCAAGCGCGTGTGAAGGTTTTGACACCATTTTGGGTGTTGCGTTGTATCTTTTTCGTGATGCTGGAAGTGGAATGCGGTTTCTTTGTTTCAGGCAGTATGTGTCTCGGAGGTCAGGCGTTGAAGCTGCTTGACGCTTCCACCTAGCGACAAGAATGGCCTGCTTTCGTGACTTAAAATTAGCTTTGGCTTATGGCGGAGCTGTTGTGTTACTTTTTCGCAGAATAGCGTTACAAATTTTCCCAAGGCGGTGAGCTTGCTGACACTGGCTAAGGGGGTGGCAAATGCTGTATTTCGCGCGTTGCGGATGCAACAGAAAACTGTAATTGTGCAAAGCATGGGCAGAGCTGCGTGAAATGCCGGGTTGCACCGGCGTTTCGTTGTTTGCGGGTGCAGATAACTCACATGAGATGTTCCACTTGCGTGTCGGGAAGTTTTTGTTGGTTGGTCTATGGCATTCTGTGTCTGATTCATTTCGATAGAAGCAGGCGACGTAGTCCCTGCGGGCTGCATATGGTGCGAAACGATTAGTCATGGTTTTGGAAAACATTCTTCTATATAGGGTCAGTCGAGAAGAGTGTATGCAGGGAATTGCCGAAAGGGTTTTTATTCGACATGCTGTCGCTCTTTGAATCCGAAATCACACAAAGTGTTTCAACAATCGTCGCGCTGCGCTTCTTGCAAGATGTCGAATACTGATCATTTGCTGGGGTCCATTTTCCTGGTTACACGTTTGGCTGGAAGAAGCGAAAGCCTTCTGTGAAGAACACTAGCTCATATGAACCATGACATGCAGGATGTAGATGCGGAAAGAAAGGGAAACCCATTGCACAGCACCGGCGTAAGGGTGGGCGCGAGTTGCCTCTCGACACTCGTGAAGGTCTGGGTATCAAAGGAATGCTATATCAGCTTGGTGATCCCGGACGTGGAGTGTGGCTTATTTGTCTCAGGCAGTATGTAACCCTGGGGTCAGGTGTAGAAGCTGCTCAGTGTTTCCACCTAGCGACGAAAGTGGCGTGCTTTCTTCTTTGGAGGATTAGCTTTTGTTTATGGCGGAGCTGTCATGTTACGTTTTATCCGTGCAGCTTTTCGAGCTGGCTGCCGTTGGCAGAGGGGATGGGAGGTGCAATTTGTCGCGCGTTACTGATGCAACAGAAAACTGGAATTGTGCATAGCATGGGCAGAGCTGCATGAAACGCCGGGTTTCGCCGGCGTTTCGAGTTGCCTCGCGAGACTCATGAAGGTTTGAGCATCGATGGAGCTTGGTAACGGCGCGCTAGTCGTTGGCGCTGCATGGATATGTGCGCGACTATGCTGAGTGCGTTTATATCGACGCGGAATTGCTTGACACGCTTGGGGCTTGCGGGGAGCGTTAGCGAGGCAGGTTTTCCGGTGATAGTGAGGCAGCTCTAGATGTTAAACAAGGGCAACGCTTGACGTGCATTGCTTGAGATGAGCTCGGTACTCGTGCCGCATGCGCCAGTCGCTGCACCAAGGTGCCGCGTGGACAATTTTGAAACGTGTACTTGAAAATTCAACAGGTACATGCATGCGACTGAGATGGAACGTAAAAAATTTGCTGATTTGTCGCGGCAAACAATTAACCCATACGCTTACTTGTGGGCTTTTTTGCGCATCCCTACTATTCGATGGGCCAAGCACCGAAAGCCCTAGTGTGACGAGGATACTGCTGGTGCAGTGGCTCAAATGCAGCCTCGAGGCTTTCAGCATGCAAGCGATGACGATGGTGTGGCGCATTGCGCGCATATGGCCAGACAGTTTGCGTTCAGAAGGCAAGGCTTGCTGCTTCGTGTGGAGGGATAGCCCCTGTTTTCTTCTTTAATTGATTGCAGGGGATGCAGTTCGGGAGGTTGTGTGTCATGCCGCTCTGAAGACGTGTTTTATTTCGGCGTCTTATCGAGAGAAAACGCGCAAAGTATTGCATATGTGCTTGGTGTCACGTAGAGCGACTCCTGTGTGGGGCGCAGGAATCTTGTGCAGACTGAAAAGTTCAAATAGATGGAGCCCAGCACACAGCGTGCAGCAACATGGTTCGTGCTCTGGCATGCGTGGTGAGCAGGAAGCATGATTCCGTCATGCTGTTGAATGCTTAAGTATGAGCGGTGCATTTTGTGTGCCACAGGTTCTACAGTTGGTAGCCAGTTCAAAGGATCACGCTGGGATTACGCCTTGAAGGGATTCTTTAACGGCGTGTGGAGTTTCTAAAACCTGTTTGAGTATTCCGTCTCTCTGTGTTCTCTATGAGGCCGGAAGTGCGATGTGGTGCTCTCATTTCAGTTACTGTGTATCTCGGAGGTCAGGCGTAGGAGCATCGTAGTATTTCCACCTAGCGACAAGAATCGCGTCTTTTCTTGATCGGAAATTTAACGTTGGTACTGGTTAAAGCTGTTATGTTACTTTTTCGCACTGCAGCTTTTCAATCGGACTAGCCATGGTTTTGAGTGATTTGGAAGGAGACGATCTCTGCCATATTTTGGCCAGTCGAGAGAAATGTATGCGAAGAATTATCGGAAGTATTTGTGTTCGATATCCCGTCCCATTTTGAATTCCAAGGACCTTACCAGTGGTCAAATGAATCATGTATTACCGCTGGCGCTCGTACGCCTTCTCCTAAAATGCCTTTTGCAGTATTTTGAACGATTGGCTTTTAGCTTTAAAAACTCTGCGCTGGCGATGTTGACCCATGGCTACACTGGACTGGCTGCAGCATTTGCTCAAATAATCTGTCTTCTGCGGAATGACCTACCACATACTTGTTACCGGTACGTGCATCTATCGGATCGTATATCTTCTTTTGTATGTAAAGCCGACATACCCTACTATGCATTTGCACGAGCGCTGCACTAGTTTGTACAGCAACTATGGGCTCCAAGCGGTTCAGAGAGTAAAACCTTGGCAATCAGCCCGAATCCAGGGCTCATCGGGCGCTATTTCCAGGTTGAAGTTAGCATAGTGCACATGTTCTTAGTATGCCTGCAGTTTCCTGTATCGTCTACTTCAAGCGTTGTCGTGTATCTCTGGAGCGGGTGCGTTATTTGCGTGTAACGCACAAACGATTTTTAGCAGGGGCTCAAATTCGAGGGGCTCGAATTTGCCTAGATACTTCAACAGGAATCGTGTATCAAAGATTGTGTATTCCTTTTCCCCGCAGCATCGCATCTGATTTTCGTAAAGAAAAACTTTGACAACAAGCGGCATTTAGCGTCCCTGCCTATGCGGATCATTTTAATTTGAACTATGCGTGTGGAACAACGAAAAAGAAGGACGACATTGTTTTATGTTACTTTATTGGAAACTGAATGCCGAAAAGCATGGATTTCTTGAAATGGAAAGAAAGTGTGTCATAATGGATACCTGGTACCTTTACTGGTACCTTCAGGGTAACTCAATATGTTTACTTTGGACAGGCCAAGGATTTTGCCGTGGCAGAAAGATAAAGTGCGGTATGGTTCCTGATCCGTTACTGCGATGCATAAAATGCAGTCGCACACAAACAACAGCAAAACGCCGATAGCTTGAGTATACATCGACGAGCTCGAACAAAGGAACACCACTATATATTAGTATTTATTGAAGGAAAAGAGCAATGCACAAGAGGCGTCGGTGCAGACGCATTTACGTATTGGCCGTTAATGCTAGCTAGAGTCTCTGGAAGACGCCCTGTATGCAGAGGGCTTCGAAGATCTTCAAAAAGTTACTTTATTAGGCGAATATTCATGCAGTGTCTAGAATATAGGGCTTCGAATGCTTAACACAATTGGAACATCCAATAGCCTTCCGCCACATTGAGGGGATAGTTAAGGTTGCACAATAAAGATAAAAAGCAATAATTGATGCCTTTTCACCAGGACGTACGTTTGTTTTCAAGGTAGAGGTGCAAATGCGTTTTTGGTGGGATTCTTGTTGCAGGCGTTGAACGTTGTCCAAGGCTGCGAAGTTTGTGGTTCAGTTTCTGCTGTAGCTTTTGTGACTGATATGTTCATTGCATTTTCTGTAAACAAGAAACGTTAGACATCATGCATTTTGGCTGCGTGCAGAGCGTCAGTCTCAGGATAAAATATCGGGAGTTCATATAACTCTTAAGTGCTAGTATAGACAGTAAGCCTCCTGGTTTAGCAAATTTATTGCATTTGAATTACTTGTTGTCCATGAGATGATTTATTTTGCACTAGCAAGCCACATGGAAAAAAACGATTGGAGTATCATACATTGCAAATGTTTATAGAGTTTTAAGGCGGCCTTCGTGGCGAGTTATCTTTGTTGTTTCATCTGTAGACAGAACTAGTTTGTGTGCTGTGCACCTGGGACAAGGAATTCTGATTAATTTAATGTGGCGTTGGGAAAACCTTCTATATGCCATAGTGCTAGTTTATAAATAGGTGGCTGCCATGACAGACATGGAAGAAATCAACAACCGACTTATCCGCATTGCATCAGTCAAACGTTAACAAAGCTCACTTACAATAGAAAGGATGTTTCTCTTGTAGTGGACACGCAAAGTAGAGTTGGAAAACTTGTCCGCGAAGAGAGATGCCTTCGCTCTAGCTAGGCAATAGCCTTCCCTCACCTTCTTGCTAAGCACGGAATATAGATTACGCTAGTGCATCTGTTTGATTTTACGAGATAGCCTAAAGGCAACCTGGCATTAAACAAACCAAGCCAAAAAGCGTCTTGATGCACTCTGACAACGTATCAGTCTTCCGAAAAATCAGAAATAGTCATGGTACCGTCTAGCTGCACGAAGAAGGTCACCTGCGCGCCGTAGCAAAGAAGGCTGTGTTTTCTTGACGCGAAAACGTCTCAGTAACTGGAACCTCCTGGTATCGAACTGTAAAATAATTTGGAACATGTCTACTTGTCCAGTTTTGAGTTGATACAAATGCTTTTTACTACCCTACAGATAAGGGTTGCAACGAGGAAATCAGGTTATCGCAGAGGTGCCAACGTGTCTATCATAGTTCTGAATAGGGCTCTATTTGTCATGATTTGTAGACTCTATCAGCGGAAATTTGTCTTGAATATTTTCGTTGCTGCTGTGCGCTTGCGATTTCATTAAAGAAGCACTATCAAAGTGAAACCGCAAAAGTGATCCCGCAAAAGGACTATGTCTTAGGTTTGATTTGCCAATGTTGGATAGCAGCCACGCGTAACGTTACCGATATATTAGGATGTAAGGCCTTGCGCATACGGCTGCAGGAGTTTGACAGGTACCCTAACGCTTGCAGTCATTGCCCAGGAGCTTTACTTTGGACGATTACACGTTTCCAGCATTCGGCGCTTGGACCACCGTGGCAAATGCAAGATTAAAACAGTGTTTTCTGCTAGAGATATACTACTACATACTGCAGAAGGTTTATGGCATTACATTTTATTCGTGAGCAGTTGGTGCGCTTGGAGGTGCTACTGGGTCACTGTTGAGATTCAACTGCTTCCTCAGGGAACCTCGTGCGGTTATTGATTTTGTTGAGTGAAGCATTCGTATACATGGAATCATTTAACTGCCTTGCATCAACTGTCTAGGCCTTCGATAGCGATAAACCGAACTGAAGGTGCTGAGGCTTTACTGAATGATGGTGCTTTTTGGCAGGTGTGGGCGGTTTTTGCGGGATAACCAAGTGACAGGCCGATTGCCACAGACAGCTCTACATTTAAGCATAAAAAATCGGAAGCATGACATCAGGGCATCTATTCAATATTAATGCTGAAACTAGTGTTGACCTGTGAGTCAGGCGTACCTGTTTGCCTCTGGAAGCAACGCGCTTTGTGTTTCCAGAATTTGCACGCCCACGTACAGAAGAGCAACTTCGAGCGCAATGCTTCTTCCACTTTCAAGGGTTTCTAGGGACCAAAAAATCACTTCGCTGAGCGTTCAAGCTTTTTTCCGAAAGTGAGACGTATTCCTTACTCACTAAAATCAAGGCCGCCGCCAGTGTCTGTAAGGCTTTGTTACAAAAGAGTGTGATGGAAGCAAATCCCATTGCAGTACGTCCGTGTGAGTGCTAAAGCTAACGAGTCCACCCAATTTCCGATAAAAGCACGATCGCCGTCTGTAAGTAAGACAGGAAACTAGCAATACACTGGCTCATAAAAAGATGGTGAGGCTGCTAAAACACAGGTGCCATCCAGGCCTGATGAGGCAAATGTGCCATCCGGGCCGAGCACAATGAACAAACATGTTCACAGAGGCGTGTATAACATAGTAACATGCAGCAATGTGCGCCGTCTCTAAAACAACGGCTGCTTTCCTCAACGCAAGAAGAACACGATATTGTCTTGGGAAGCAATGCAGGGATCGGCAAAATCTCCAAAAGGCTGCTTGTTTCATGGCTGTACCTTTTTTGTTAAGCACCAATGTGAATTGCGGTATATGCGATGCGTCGCAGATATTGTTGTACAGATCTTGCATGGCCTCCAATTTATTGTTTTGCGAGATAGACCAACGAGAGAGACCATTCTGCAATGGCATTTTTGTTTTCAGGAAATGCTTTGCAGTCTAGTAACGTGCGCATTGAATAGAAATCTAATAAAATTGCACTGGGGCACTGGAAGGATGTACGCTGTATGGAACATCTCAGAATCTGCAGCAGTGCGTACAAGGTGCTGAAAAAGCATTTTGGGTGCGAATCAACAGAGAGCTTCCGTACCAACATATTGAAATTCACAAGTAGATACGAAGCCGACATTGTTTCTGTGCATTAAATTATTCTGAAGGTTCTCTGTTTTGTGCTTGCCATGTGGAGTCCGTGCGCTCCTGGCGACAGCCAGCAACGAACAAATTAAGTTTTTAATCCTTTGGATGCTCATACAGGTACACGCCAAAAGTTCTAAAGCCAATAATCGTAATTCCCAAAACTTATCCATGCAAAATGTCTACACACTGGGTATACCCAGCTAAATCGGCCAAGCTTTCGCTCACCCGTTTGCTTTGCTGCCTTGAGCATGCCTGCACGTTCTAGTTGGAAGCCAGGTGCATGGATACGTTTAGCTTGTACGTTTTGTCAACATCAAAGTATGCTAGCACTTTCCACTACGCTCCTTATACGCTGCTGATTGATGCTGACGCCTAAATGAACACCATTGCTGGAGTCCAATGTATAGGTACGAATTAACTGCAGTTCAACACAGGTCTTGCAAAATGTCTAAAATACGCTGAAATAGCTGAAAATGCTGACCAAGTTGTTGAGCGATAATGACTGTTCTCAGTATGGTTCAAACATTATGACTCAGCGATACTGAGCATGCACTATTTTCGCGTTGTGCAAGCGTTGAAATGCAATGATAGCGCATTACACAAAAGCCGCTCGAGAGCAAAAACAAACTTTCATACCGTGATGTCTGCGCACGTTTTGGGCCCACGAAAATGGCGTAGTTCGCGAGCAGATGGTACGTGTCATATGCAGTGAGCTACTGACAGCGAGGCTTGCCCCCCCCGCTGTTTTACATTAAGATGATCATTTTGAATTGGTCATTTTGCTTCTTCTTTTCAGAAAAAGCGAAAAGCATTATCACAGATTCGTTGAAGCCTGCAAGGATGTGGGGCATAGCCCAATTCAAGCCAATGAAAATCAATAGAAGGTGAGCTAGTAAGAGTAGCGATGCCCATTCAGTGTGCTTGATGAATGACAAAGAACGAATTCAGCGCTAATGAGTTTGTTCGGCAACCTCCGGAGGAATGTTTCAAGCTTTCACGTTGAGACACAAATGAGTAGATTTCACATGTCTGGCACTCCAGTAGATCCGAGGCTGGCGCGCTTCGGTACCATACAGGATGTGCGTAGCGTCAGCGACCATTTTCATTACCAGGTGACGCAATCGCAGAAATTCCACCACTGTGAATGTTTGTAAAGTTTGCTTTCGTGTTGTGTGGAAAGCGTTCCTCAAGCATAATCTTCTGGATCGCTAACTTGCTAGCATGATGTACATCATATGTCTACGATTTCCACAAAATGGATTTGATGATTTTGGCTGGTGCAGTGTCAAGAAACTGCGCTCTTCTATCGGCTGCGTGCCAAATGTACACGGTCAAGACACACTATCGGCAGACTCCTCTGTTAATATGTCTTCATCTTTTTCGTTTTTCGTGGTTGAGTTTGTATGTACAATGGAAAAAGAAGCAGTACTTTTTAGCGACACTTCTTCCACGCATTATACATTTTTCTTGGCAAGCTCCTCGTATCGGTCATCAGCCGCGCCGAGTGTGATGACTATAGCGTCAGCATCTCGTTCTGCCTTTTCTGGATCGGTGTTATTCTACCACTGCACCCCGCTAAAATTTTTATTGCATAACTCGCAATTTCGGCAGTTCGTAGCTCTTGAGACGACTGCAGCCCAGCATTAAAACTGAGCGCCAAGAGACGACAGAAAGTTAGGCGTTTTCTGCATTACAGTCTAACTTCTTCGTCAAGAAGCCGACTGCAAATGCCAGCTCAGACTGATGCACTGATATGTCTAGCGTGAAATCTCTAAGCTATGCAAAGTTTTGCTGCAATTAAAAAGAGCTTACAATGCGCTTTACGAGCGTGTTTCATATCTATAGAACGTGCGTGTCATGCACGTGGTTCATCAAATAGCTTGGTGACCTTTTGCTGTCGAGCAAAAAAGCTTGGCACGTGCTCAGTGCCATTATTTGGGACTTGCGGTGGTTGTCCTTTGTGATGAGCAGGAGGTACGTTTTCAAATTGTCAAGGCATCCCATTGTTGTTACATCTAGGGTACGTCGAATTCATTAACAAGAATTACTATATTAAATGAAACGGTTAATGCTCGCTTCCTCTGTCAGGCAATCTATGCAGAATATCAGCATGAAAAAAATGCGAATAACGAGTTCCCGCCCGTCTGTGCGCACAATTTTTCTTAGGTCGTAGGCAATCTTTATAAACCAGTGTGAAACTTTGCATATCAGTTCAATTTGGGTTACTGGAGTCTAACTGGGTTTTCTTTGTTCTTTTGTCAGCGCGCCTCAGGCAGTAGGCGCTATAAATATAAATTCGACTCTCTGACCGTGGCGATATGTCATTTGAAAAACGTTAGCCCCGTTCATACGGAAGCACTATTGTTTAACGTACAGTACGCTTACATGCTTGTATCAGCTACTTTGCGGCCGCTAGGCTGTTTTAATTGGGAAAACATCACAAAATTGGATCGCGTACATATTACTTCCAGGTTGCTCGCAATCGACTGAAAGTTACTTCACTCGGTGACAAATCCTTGACTTAACAATAAACCAAAGTAAACCACAGTTAGCGTAGCCATAGTTTCTTTCTGCAGAACAGCGAATGTCAAATGGTCTACCAAAGAGATGCAATCATACGAAACCAGACGGTAAGAGATCTGTTAAACAAAAGCGACGCCGTAATTCTTAACGAAGCGAATACGCTGTTCAAAAGACGCGCATTCGCTCTATAGGGCGGTCGCAGGTTATCTCTTTCATACACGGCAAAAAGCAGCGCTCCAGAAGCACGCGGAAGATTCCCATATTTCTCATAACTGACGTGAAACATCTGTTGCGGGTCTTGCACGCAAGTAGGCAAGAAGGCGCTACACAATTACGTCCGAAGTACAGACCCTTGCGACGACGCCTGATGGACACTCATGCAGGCTTCGTCGTAAGTGAGGATACATACAGAAATGCTAGCATAACGAACCTCAAAAATTGTAAGCTTTCAAGAACTGGCCCTTGTGTTTGGAGCAGAAAGTAGGAGGCTTAAGAGACATATGCTTCAAAGCATCACGCGTTGTCAAACAAGCCACATCACGCTTCTGCGGCTCATTTCATATTCGCAGAACATCAAGATTTAAAACAAGGAGAACGAATTATCTGCAGGTAATTCTCCGCAGGGTCTTAGGCAGGGTGCTCTTTTGTTCCAAATGTCATGTTTAATTTGCGTAGCTGTTCTTTTATGAACTTCAATAATATGCTTTTGTATCTGCCAGAAAGTGTGCACCTCAACAAACGCTTGACCCATTATGAGAATTTTTGTGAAGGAGGCATTTTCGTTATGAATGTTGCCCAGCATTCGGGCTACCAGCTAAATTCGCAATAGATACAATGTAACTCCTGTGGCTGCACCACCTTTCTTGCTATCCTTCATCTTTGCCTGACGTTCTTTCAGGCAGCCCGTGATTCGCAGGCGTTTCTCATTGTGTCAGAATCAAGTGCCTCGCATGCTACTCAGCTAAGGCCTATCATATTTTGTTATGGTCTCTGAGTTGCTGTAAATTTCTTGAAAGTGCGACTGCAGCGGCTTCGGTTCTCAAGGCGTGCCGGCATCAGGTATATTCATCCTTAGCTTTGCGGCAATTCGCTCACGCTCTTTGGTACGCTCAAAAAGATCTCGTATCTGATGGCGCAATTCATTTTGTTTTTGCTTTGTGAAAATGCGTTGGCTTAGCAGGAGTGTTGCACAGCAGCCGTGCACGCCAACATGATCTTTGAAGACTCACAGTGCTGCAAAAGACGCCACAGAAATAGCCTTGTATATCTTGCACTCAGGCAGTCGAAAACATCTTTTGCTTGCGGCCATGCTTTTGTATGGCCACAGTACGAAATTTATGTCGCTACTCGAGCCCTTGAGCTGTTTGTCGTTGCGCCGGCATGGGGGACTAGTGCGCTTGATTGCCGCGCCGTTTTGCTTGTCCGTTCACCTATCGGCATTTCACGAGACATGAACCTTCTCAAGAGTTTGATGTATGCGTTACATTGCTGTTGCCACAGCAATGAAGTCGTGAATCCACTGCAAAAACACAGAGCTGCAAAAGACAGCACTTTGCGTGGACAGTCTGAATGTGAGTGGCTCGCAGTGGTTACGGACGCACCTCAACACAGTACGCTTAAAAGTGGTTTGATTCAGAAGTATTTATGAGCGGGCGTTAACACTTTGTTTATTGCTAGTGCCCAGATTCTTGTCCTGTCTCTGAATTGCGGTCTTGCCTAATTGGACAAATATCAAGCTTGCGAGTGAATGCGCCTTCGAGACTCAAAAAATATACCGTTTTGGTGTGTAGAGGCGCGACTATTTCGTTGCAAAAGCGTCGACGTCATTCATCGATTGTTCCTGCTGCTGTTTGGGGGGGAAATATAGGCGCATAAATAATGTGGACAGATTCCCACAACTGAATGCTCCTACTAGCAGCATGCGAGCACGGAGAAAAACTGAGCACCGTTCTTTCAAGGATTGCATCTCCTGCCAAGCCGTTTACGCTGCCATGTGCATGTTCGAGAAACCTTGGCTGCAGCGAAGTCTTAGTGACACGCCTAGAATGTGCTCGATGTTCCTACAGGAACAGACCCATGCTACACGCACTTTAAGCAGACATGCACGGCACAGATAACGGAATATTCGCTGTCGATAGATTGTTTTAATGCCTGCTGGCATATGGGAAACCTTTGAAAATTTGTGTTTCGGACCAGAGAGTATGAGATCTGACAAACGTTTTTGCTTTGATTCGTTCCTCCATGCCAAGCAATTCTTGTGCGTCTTTTGCGGTTGTGCGTTTTTGTGTCAGGATAACAGCATTGGCAGGAAGAGCAGCTGATATTCTGCAGCTGCCATTTGAGATTGTCCATGTGCACAGGCAACCAACCTCGTTGCTGCGAATATCTTGTTTAATAAACGCAAGTTTATCTTTCAACACCTGGAGTCCCTTCTTTCATGTCAGGAAGTATGAAGCCTCAAAAGACATTACCATCGCTGCGAGAAATTTGGTGAATGCGGTGGATGGCTGTGGACGTTTGTCACCAGAGGGATATGCGTTTCAACGCATCCAGGGCAAAGCTTGCTTCTCTGTCGCTGCAGATTCCTCTTTTGGTTTGCTCTCTGTTGCTGCGTAATCTTCCACATTGGTCGCCAGATAAATCTGGAGTTCACGTTACCACAGGCAGCGCTTGACTGTTTCCCTGCATAACCTTCCCTTCGGTGACCTGTGGTTCGTAGGCGTTTCTCATTGTATCTGAATCAAATGCCTCGCATGCTACTCAGCTAAGGCCTATCATATTTTGTTGTGGTCTCTGAGTTGCTGTAATTTCTTGAAAGTGCGACTGCAGCGGCTTCCGTTCTCTAGGCATGGCGGCATTTGCTCCTGGATTCTCTGAAGCATTTGAACACTGTGTCTTTCTGCTTCGCTCTTTCTGCAAATATATAGCATGATGGTAAGTTACATGTGCAACAGACGTGCGTGCATATCGTTCTTTTCTCAGGATCTTTTTCCTGCATTAGGTAAATACTTTGCTTAGTGTTTAATAGCCTTGAAAATCCTGCATTTCCTCAAGTAGTTGGCGGCTGTCTTGGTTCTTACGGGCAATCGCTGTGCTGGAAATGAGCACAATTGCTCGTGCTCGTAGTGTCTCGCGACATAGGAAGTGAGCAAGACCAACATGTGTTGTGGGCTGTTGAGCGCATGGGAGTAGCTGTGGCCGAGCGCTTGCACGTTGTGTTTCGTTTGTGATAGAGTATGACACCGCATCTTTTTTGGAGACTATATCGTTTTCCTGCTGCTGATGGACATTCTTCTTCTGGGTTGAGGAAAAGGACTTTCAATGTAGTTTCATACTGGTGCAGACGCTTCTGAAGAATTTGCCTGCTTGCAGTCTTTTTGAAAATTGTTCTGAGCTTGAGTACTTCCAGCGGCTGGCTGGAAATCATTATTGTTTTCAGGCGCGTCACGTTGGCAAGCTGTTTCCCGAAATTTTCGTACGTCAGCAAACAGTTCTATGGGTTTTTCTAAGCCGAAAGTTTCAAACTTTTAATTGAATGACACATGTTGAAGCAATATGTGGGCATGTGGATAGTGTCTGGAATTGGTGAATGCTTATCGTTTTGCAATCGGCTGAATGGGAAAGGATTCTTCAGTCTCTGTCAATTTAAAGCTGTATGTAAGTATGTGCCAATGGGCTTTGATCCTTAGTGGAGGGATTCGCGAAATGGTTCTTTCACAGTGCTCGCTTTAAAGTTTTGTCCTGGTGAAGCGTCCAAAACATTAGGAACACATCGCCTTCACGCTTTCATTTAGCTTCACCTACAAGAACACTCTTGTCACAATGAAGGGTAATGTGTTCATCTTTCACATGCATTTGAAGAGACCTGGCCCACTATCGCACTCCAGCAGCTCCGTAAAATGCATCAGAGGCCGCTCTACAACAGCCGTATTAGAGGCCGCTCTTGAAAAGTACGAATAACTACGTGACTTTGGCCCTAGATGCCTTCTAGCGAACCTGGCTGAACATAAAGGATTTAAATGATATTCCTCGCAGCGAGTGAGGCGTGTCATTGTGAATAGTGCCCAAGGGGAAGACAGGGGGGCACGCAAGAATTCACACTGGACAAGCTTTTCGTGCAGTAGAACTATATTGAATAAAAATTGTCGTCAGTGTTTTCTGCCAAGCAACTCATTATTCGTCAGACTGTGAGTTATTCTTACATCTATGATGCCAAGCCCTTATTGTCGTTGCGAGCGGAGTGATGCACTTTAAACCTACATACCAGTATAGATACAAATCTTGTAAAAAGGGTGTTATTCATTTAATTGCCGACATCTTTAGACAGCAAGGCAAAAGGTCATCAAGCAGAAAGTATGCATTATTCAAACTCGCGTGTAAGGCTACGCTAGGAGCTGACGCCTATATAAGGCTACGCTAGGAGCTGACGCCTAACGGTTTAGCATTTAGATAATGCTGTGACCCAACTAGCAAATAGTTGAATTTAGCCTTTTTGTCCTATACTGTGTGGATCTACTACCGCGCATTTGGAATAGTAGATGTTTCTTCGTTACGTCCACGCGCGTGTAGTTGGGCAACACTGCAACCAGCACGTTTAACATGTGCTATCCGTAGTGCTGCAAAGTACGTCTAGATGGGGAACTTCACACTGCACTCGCAGTTTGTACGCCATGATCCTACAATTGCGCTGCGAGAACAAGAAAAGGCGTGTGGATCAGTCAGGAGTAGTAGATGTTTCTTTGTTACGTCCACGCTCGCGTAGTTGGGCAACACTGCAACCAGCACATTCAACATTTGCTATCCGTAGTCCTGCAAAGTACGTCTAGACGGGAAACTTCACAGTGGACTCGCAGCTTGTACGCCATGATCCTATCACTGCACTGCGAGAACAAAAAAAAAGTGTGGATCAGTCCACAACATAAATATTTTCTCGCAGCAGCACAGCAACGGATTAAGATTTGGATTACTTGTCATTTGCCTTTTTATATTAGCGTAACTGTTCCATCGGAGTAACTGCCCACGCGTCCTTGCGATGGTGGCAGTTGCGGCCATGGTTCAAGGATCAGGCTGTCTCTGGATGTTTTTCCTTGTTGATTTCTTTCGCATGTTTGACCCGAGATTCCGTTCAGTGAGTTTAAAGATATGCCATTTTGTCTCAGAACGTGAAAGAAAAAACATGGCGAATGCATGGTAGTTGGAAGTTGGCCCTTCGTTCATGTCAACAAATTATATGAGCAGTTCACATCGATGCTTTCTGCAGGACGTGTGTTTCGAAACTGTTTTTCTGCCTTCAGCAAGCTTTTCAGCAGCGGTCACGCGGCGTTCTTATCTTCTTTATTAGTGACAAAAATCCAGCCTCACATTTCGAAAAGAAACAAGCTCGGGATCCGTCTAAGCTTGTGATATTTTTTCTATGAAGCAGAGAAGTTGAAGCATTACCACTTCGGTCATTCGTTTTACGCATCAACAGTGGTCAGGTCTACAAAGATAGACTGCTGCCGGATGTGACAAGAGCGCTTCCAGGGGTCGCTCCTTTGCCTCGTCAACCTTGACCCAGCAAGTATGTTTGCTGAAGCAAAATTGCCAGCTAACAAGCCAGATGCAGCCTCGTGAAAAAGCTTGACAAATATAAGTTTCAGCGTGAAACTGCTTAAGTCAAGTGGTAGGTACGCCAGCTTACAGGCGTGCATGATGCTTTGAGCAATGCTCAGTTCTCTAGCAGCACGTGGACGCTAAAGCTGCCCTCAAGGCATATCTCAGCACACATACAGGCCGACAACAATGGATTGCATGGCAGGCTGTAAGCCGCTTCACAACCAGTCAGTACAGGTCCAAATACTCAATTGTGGCTGCGGAGGCAATTCTTACTAACCGTCTTGATGCTCAGCGCGAGTTAAAACTGGAAAGCAACCGCAGACATTGTTTTTGCATAACTTTCATCTGCTTTTTTGTTTATCTTTTGGGTGCTGCTTACCCCTTCCACTGCCAGCCTTGTCTTCGACACAAATTCAAGTTTGATTCGTTAATTTGCAACGAATACAGCCATTGCCAAACGTCGCGTTTACTTTCAGCAAATTGCTACAGCTTTCCTCTGCCCTACATATATCGCTGTTAGACTAAAGAATTATGTCTACCAGTTTTCACAGGGAATATTGTGAAGAGCGTGCAACGTACTGTCTGTGGTGTGTGAAAACGAATAACTATGAGAATGATTGTGCTGGGAGTGATAGCGTCGCTATGGAAAATATATGGTAAAGCGTTTCCGCCCCGCGTGGCGGAAACTCTTTACGGGAGACCAAGCATGATTTCACAGGTTCTTGGTTTTTAATGTATTGAGTGAGGCTTGCCCATTGCTAAATATTGTTGAAACACATTGACAATGTGTCTTGGAAAACCTGTTCCTCAGGACGAATCATGCACAATGCAAAAGCTGCCGCACTTCAAAGGTTAGAGCCATTCCTACCGCGCCCGTCTGAAGTAGGCGATGTCATGCCGTGTCTTGATCAGCGCGTGAGTCTCATGAGCACGCAAAACAGAACCAAAGCTCTAAAAAAACAAGAAAGTGGTTTGAGAGGGTCAGGCTTGTGTGCAGTATAGTAAACTTACATTGGTGCAATGTGCAAGACTTTGGCAGGTAGCTTCAAATTTAAGCCAGTATCCGATTGCTCGGACGAGCTCACCTGAGGTTCTGTATAACCTTTAGATTATAATGATTTCTTTTAGGAGCGTTTGGTTCAGCATGTGTGTCGATATTGTGATCTGTAATAGGATGATATTACTGTTGCTGTCAAGCCAGTCATAGCTCAGTCGGCGTTAAATAAATATATAAAAGAAAGGGAATATAGTACGACGTTCGGCGCGCGCCAGCTCATAAATGCAGAATGTCTTTTTGATATTCATGGCATGCCATGACTCGATCCTTGAACGCATTGACGCATTCTCAAGCTGCTATCATGCTTAGAGCATGACAATAACGGCTACCTCTTAGAACCAACGAATTCTTCGCAACTAGTGTGCAGAATTGTGTAGGAACTTCTCGATTCGTGTATGCTTTTTCGGAGTGCATCAATTACACGCGCATAGTGCAGATTTGCCCCTTTACCGTATTGTGCAGAACAAGACTGTGCGCAGGCGTCAAAACGAATTTTTTTCTATACGGCTACACACAGTTCTGCACACTAGTTGCCAAGGATTCATCATTGTTTCGACCCTTGAGTGCATTAAATAGTTTCCTCAAAGTGATACAATGCTTAGACCATTGTCCAGTCAAGATATGCAGCTACATGATCGATAGTTTCAAGATATGAAACCTCGATGAAGTGAGACTCCGTCTTTTCCGCTGTAGCCGCAAAGGCAGTTTCTCAAATCTTCTTAGTCGTTATCTGTCGTTGGTGAGCAGTACACAAGTATGCTTTTCAAACTTGACCTCAATCGATCGGTGCCAGTGTGTTCCTCCAAAGTTGCCAGACAGCAGAATGTGAATTGTGCGACAATATGTCGGCCTGCAAGAATGTTAAAGATCGTTCTTGCGTCAAAAGCAGCAATGTTGGCTGCGAGTTACCGAATCAGATCATTTGTAGAACTTCCAGCTGGAAAAAAGTTATTACTGTTCCATACAAAGTCTACTGCCAAAATTATGCATACACAGCGGATGATTTTCTTGCTCACGAAGTGAGATATGTTTTGCCGATTTGTACCAAAGTTATGAATATGATCGGTTGTGTCGGACTTTACCTAATATTTCGACAGCTGCTGGAAACGTACGTCACGGCGTCTCTCGGCTAGATGCCCTGTCCTTATACTAATGCGCGATAAATATGCTTGTGCAACGCTTCCCTATTGCTGCACACAGTTCTCGTACTATCATGCAATTTTTCACGGTATTCGTCCAACGGGCAGTGTTTTCCTGGTAAGGGGCAAACGTGCCGGTAATGTACGCTTTTTGGATTCTGATGGTCTTGAACGGCGTATGTGCGTGTATCCTTGCATGCAGGGGCAGGCATACTATCTGCTGTTGAGATATTGTCTGCTCGTGAGAACAGACAATATAGAGGTGGAGCGGTCTACTTACTGTGGACTTGCGTTTTGGCATTTCAGTGATAAGCCTACTATGTGAGACGCCAGTATTTGCAACAATTATTCTAGAGACGCCCTGCTATGAATTTACTTCAGTGATACTGAGCGGAGCTTGTATAATGCGCACTTGACGTCAATGGGGCAGTGTCATGGAAGTGTTAGGTCTAGCGAAAATTTGAAGCGGACCATTTGTTCGCTGGAACTGCACTTGGAGTTGAATATTCATGCCATTGTTGCGCCATTAAACGCTCAAAAAAGGCGCTTGCTTAGTCCTTCAGGGTTGCAGACATTTTTAAAAATGTAAATCTCACACTATGAAGGTGACTCAAGGCGCTCCCTTTTGTAGCAACTTGCCTCCTCAAAATTCGTTTTAAATGTTGCGTTTCTGCTTTGGCAGGAGATTCCATGCAACGACATCGTAAGCAAAAGTCTCTGCTCCATCCTCATCCATCCTCATCCATTTCACGTGTGCACAGCTTTTAGGGAGGTTTCGTTCGTTGTTGCAGCAGCGCCAACTACTAGCTTTCACCGCTTTGGCCGATGATAGTAAATGCGCTGCTGCATTGCGAGGCTGCGCTGGTTGCACTCAGGAGATATCCTGGCAATGCTCGACTTCCTGGCCCGCTTTCATTGCTACGCAACTAGTTTCAATGGCTGCGAACACTGGATGATAACGAATTTACCACTTATTATCTTGAAAATTTTGGCTCCAGTTGATTCTCACTGCGTTCCTTTACACATACATGTGGTTTTTTTTATTGCGACCCGCGAGACTCTTCATTTCTGTTTAAAATTGGGTATTTGCATTACTTGATGCTGGAGAGCTGTGTGTGTACTTATGAGGCGCGCATTCTTGTCCTAACCGACAAAGCTTTTTTCACAGAGTTGCCTCTATTTTTCGGAGTTTGCGCAGAAACGTCGGGTTTTTTTGTACGTTTTGAGCTGAAGCGTTTCCATATCGTCCATAAAGCCCATCTTAACTTCAAATGAAAATTTGTTTGTCGCTGTCGTTCGGGGTCCCGACCACGATGCGGTGACAGCGCCAATTTTTCTTGTACTTGGATACTTTCCTAGTCTAAACTCACGCCACAAGCTTTCATACTATCGTATCTATGGACCAAATTAAGTAAACTCCTGCAGTAATTCCTATTCGTGTGTGTGGGAACTGAGGCCGTGACCGCTTGGCATGTCTATATATCTAATAGTATTTATATTTTTCAGGCTCAAGGGATGTTGAAGAGCCAGCGCAATGCAGGGGTACGAACGCGCTCTGGTCAATGTAGAGAGCGAAACGTTTGCAGCTTCACATAGTCACACAGCTAAAACCGAACGCAGCGCTTTAAGATCTGTCAAAGGAAACGACACATCACGCAGCCCACTTGCTACTTTTGTGTGAAGGTAGCGGCGAACGTGTTGGCACGTAGCTCGTAAAGTGCTGATTCGCTCCGCTAACGGAGAGTAACCTGGACAGGCGGCAAGCTTGCTGGCCAACCTATTCCTAGAACACTTGACATCATGATGGGATTGTCTTCTTCGGCGCGTTTATGAAGCCGCACAGAGCTTTGTCTTTCGTTTCACATGCACAGAATTCAGAGCATAGCTCGCACAGTGGGCTGATCATGTAGGACACGCGCAGCTCATTGATCTTTGCAGGATCACAAGGGAGAACTAGGAGATCGGCGTTTGATAGATGACATATCACTAGCTGGCTCAGAACTTATTTGACAGATTTTGAGTCAGGCGCCGGTCACGCTTGAACTCTTGCACATGGGAGGGCACAGGCTCGCATGAGTGCGACAGAAGCACACAGGTGTCCAATCCGAGCCACGCTAACCACTCTATATAGTGTTGTTTGCCAAATATTGTAGATCCCTTTCGATGCTGCAGGCTGTTTGATGAAGTGGTCAAATTATTTGGCTGGCTGCATTTTGAATCTACTTTGTAGACATTCCAATTGCGCTTTTGTCTGACGCAGAGAATGTGAAGTAATGGATGGGGCTCTTCCCATGGCGGATGCTGGTATTGGCGTGCGTTGCCTTGCATAACTATTTCGCAGGCCGTATGCTGTGGAACTTGATGTTTCGCTCACTGCGTAGCTTCCCACAACAGCACACTGCTTTTGAAGCAAGCGCTTACGGGCTTTGCGATTGATTAACGATGGCGCTCGTTAGTGTTTCTGCTCCTGTAGTAGGCAGTTGCGCAGAAGAGCAGCGTGATTCTTTCTGAGCTCTTTGCGTAGCTGGTGCGTTGTTAGACCCATACAAAATTTAAAAAAAAATGAAGATGCGATCCTGCGTTTGAGCAGTTACGTGCATGCTGGCTAAGTAAAGTAGTGGAACCTCGTTCTGCAGTTCGTTTGCATCGCCTGATTACAAATGCATTGGATGTCACTAACGAACTGACTGAGTGTAAACTATTAAGATTTTTGAAGATCTGCTATATTGTGGCTGCACGCAACTGCACAGCATGTTTTGCGGCTATTTTCGCATTTTGCTGATCATTGGTGTTTGTTTGGGGTCCATCATCTGGCTGCTTGGTTGCTTGGGGTTACGCATGCTTCAGGTCCGATGCTAGTTTCTTAGCGGGCCGCGTGAAAAATAAGCTATCTAAGAGCTCGTCGTTTTTTGATGAAAATGCATTTTAAATGTGCAGAAAGTGTGTTGAAGCCTTTGCACGGGCTTGTGAAATTAAAGATTGGTCATTATATGTGTGATTCTCCGAATGAAGCAGTGTTTATTTCCGCTTCATGCAGGACGTGAGGCGCACTGAACGACATTATATATAAACTACTCGGATATTTAGAGCTAGACCTTGATTCATTGTAATCACTGAAACCAGAAGCAAATATGCTCTTGCCCCCAGCGGTAATTAGGCACTGCTCTGATAGGAAACTCGAGACTCTCAGATTGTTGGTATGGTGCTGCAAGTTTCGTGCAACGAAAAATGAAAGTTGCCTCTTGGGACAAAACATATTCATCACAGTAACATGTGTATAGTGCATATGTGTTCACGGCATTCGAAGTTGGGTTGACGACAGTTGCCTCCCGCTAATGCAGCGGTAGCCTTTTTTTTAGCGTTTTACTTGCGTACTAACATCGTCTGTGATATAGCTGGTACGGGCCATCCATATGCAGCTTTAAACGTGCATTGAAGAATGTTTCGTCTTTCTAGTCTTTGACATCGAAAATTCTGCTTTAGGAAAAAGAGCTTGAATTTAGCGAGGAGTTGATTTCAGAGGCCCGTTGGGAATGCTTTGACGCACTTCCAGTTTGTGAGAGAGGCAGCGAAGATTTTAATTCGAATGCAGAAATAGCTGGTGTTGTTCCGTGTGCGACAGAGCTGCATTGGTGCTTCTCCAAAACAAATATGCGATATTCAAAAACGTAGTGTTTTATGTCAAGGATGTATGTGCGGAGCTATACACGCACACAAATGCATGATTAGCACCGAAATATTGTAGGAAGTATGCCTTGCGAGGCGACAAAGAATGAAGTGTGGTATTGTTTATTTCGTTGAGATTAGCACGACTCGCGCCTTTACTTAAAATGACAAAACACAGTCCATACGGCTGCTGTTCATGAACTGCGTTCCAAATAGTGGAAAATGCTTTTGCATGAGCTGCACATGATGCGCTGCCGCGCTGTATTCTGCGTGTTGTATCATGCATCTTGGGCGTTGCTGTACGTGCACGCAAATGCGTAGTAATTCTTGAAATGTCCCAGCAAGTGTGTCTTTCTAGGCGGAAAACAATGAAGTTTAGTCTTGTTTATTTCAATGCGATAAGCGTGACTTGCTCCTTTTTTTTTAAATGATAAGACTTAGCCCATGCGGCTGTCAAGTGTGTATTAAGCAGTATTACTTTCCATGAGTTGCGTTCTGAATCAGTTCATATGCGAATATGTGACGCTTGCATTTCTATTTCCGCGCACAAATGCATGCACATAAAATATGCTAGATTTTGTGAATGTTTTGTCATGTGTACATAAGAATGTCTAGTTAAAGTTCTGATGAGCCTCAAGTATTGCCGCAAGAATACTCAAGTCGTTGGTACATCATTGGCCTTTCATTGGCCTTCCTCCCGTGGCAGTATGTAAGCTTTGTAGCGCCAGCAGACACTAATAGCAAAATATGCATAGCAACTTTTATTTTCCGTTTCCACATGTGCGGCTGTGAAAGTGGCATTGCTGTAGAACAGGACCCTGAGCCTCGCCGCGCCAGAGACATCGCTGTTATTCATCGCATCTTCAAAAATGCGTAGGCCTTGACTATGCCTCTACAACGATTGCGCTGACCACCTGTCAACACAACAGCACTGCATGTAAGCTCTATTATCTAGCGGATGGGGCTTCGTGACCATACAGAATTTTCAGAACCAGAAACGACTATGAGTATTGATGCATTCACACACTTGCACGTCGCAAACATATGTCACTGCATCATTTAACGTCAAACGAGTGAGATAATGGAATATAGAAGGTGAGTAGATGGAGTGATATCAAACATAGGAGGATATTGCCCCATGATGAACGTCTGCAGTTCCATAGGCAAGGTACTCGATTCTTACAACTTGTGCAAATATGATGCTTGAAGGTACCACTTTACAAGCCAATAAACCTTCACTTTCATGGTTAGATGAGCGTTACCTGGCACAATGCGAGTAAAAGTTGTTTGGAAATGCGTCTGCATGCATGCGAATATCTGAAAACGTACAGCAGCTGTTAAAGAAAATGCCAGTATAGAAAGTTTTGTTGCACACAGTGGAAGCCAAGTCAAATTTGACGCGGGCCTTCAGGCTACAAAATCCAAGAGAGAATCATTACTACAGAAGCAGGTGTTATTTCTAGAGAGTGGGTCCCTTGCGAATATGCTTCTGAAATGCATAGGACTTACCGGACGATTAAAAGAAGCTCCTTCAAACCACCTGCTTTGTAGTTTTCGAGCTTTGGAGCTTTGGATCTCTCCTTTGCCTTTAAGTTGACGGTCTAATAGCCCGAATATGGAAGCCATTGCAGATGTATGACGGCAAAACTTTTCTTCGTGACGATCTGGAGAATGTGGGCCTTACAGAATGGCACTTAACAGCATCATAACTGCGTATCTCAGTAGACGCAACGCGAAGTACTATATGCGCTTTCACGCACTAGATTGGTGAAAATGCGCAGATCATGTTTTCAAGCGAAGGAGTATGTGAAGCATGATTTGCCAATAATTTTTGAAGGTTGCACGTGCAAATTATTTGAAAGTAGATGCAGTGAAACTGTCGAATTTCTTTTGAGCTGCATGGTCTTTAGGTTTAAGCGTCGCGCGGTAGGTTGTACGTTTCTTCCATTGCCTCATGGATCCTGAAGGCAAGAGCTCGCTCCTTCGTTTCTATACAGCGTAGCGAATCGGTGTTTTGCACTTCCATTGAACTTGGTAGAAGACCAGTATACAGCCAATATAGAATCTAGGTGGCGCCTTCGTAGATATATGTCACATAGACGCATCCGAAGCCGATTTATATGCAATGGCGTCCACATATGCACGTTGCTCATGCGTTGTTGGGAGTGACAAGCGGCTTTAGGTCATGCTTGGTTTTCTCTTAGAAAAAATGATGGCGATAATGTTAATAAATAGCTTGTAAGAAAGCCAACGGCGGGAAAAGCAAATGGACTAAATCACAGCCCTTCTAGTGTACATGACAAAATGTCGTTGAGCAGTTGTTAACGTGCGTCTTCGTGCCGCGCAGGAGTCTTACAAAGTAGAGTCTTCGAAATAAATATGCGCGAACTTCTTTATTCTGACGCTTGTATGCGTCTCGCAGTACGCAGATATTCATCATTTTCTATTGAGACATGTGATACAGCGTTTGAACATTGAGCATTCGCGTTGAGCGTCAGTTGATTCTTGCATTTGAAGAGGCCATCGGCAGCTGCACTCACTAGCGAACTTTCTAATTCTACTATCAGTCGAAACTGCCCGGCAAGCTATTTTAACGCCCAAACTATTACAATATGGATTCTTTCCTACGAGATCTAAACTACAACCGAACAATCTGTAAACTGCAGGCAGTGTGTCAAGCGCTCTTGAGTGTCATTCGTGCATTTAGCGTCTATACGAATGAACGGGATGTGCGTCCTGCTGTGGAGGCGGATTATGTCCACAGTGCAGCAGGCTGACGATTGTACATATGCGTTCGGCATTTCAGCGGTTAACGCGTTATGTGAGGAACCATAGTTTGCAGCTTACCGCTATGGAGATGCCAAGCTGCGGATATGTTACTACGCGACGCAGCGTAGTTTGTATGGCATGCCCCTGGCAGGGGTGGCGCAAAGCAGTGGCGTTTCAACATAGCAAACCTTTGTAACGAACTGTCTTCATGCTGGCTCTGCGCTTGGTTCGGGATTCTCGTGCTGTGAAAGGCTTGCTGCTTCATTGAGACCAGGAACACGACGTGCGTTGAATGTTTCTGGGATGTTGATGAATCTAAAGAACTAATTCCCACACTTTGCGTTTGACGCGACGCGCGCCTCTTGTGTACTACTAACACAAATGTGCAAGGGAGTAAAGCTTTCAATTGTTTTATGCTTCTACAAAAAGAAAAAGTGTCCAAAAACCCTGCAAGCCGGAGCTCTAGCTCGAATTTCAGTATCATGCAATTGCGCAAAGATTCCGCGTAGGTGGCGTTTGCCGTTGCTGCAACCCCACGTTCCGCCTTTCATGCATTATGCTGATGCGAAGCCGTGTGTAGCTGCATCGAGAGGACTATGATCCTGCTTGATAGTGAAATCATGTACGGCTCTCAACTGCAGAGCTAATTTGTTGCACTTTCTGGAAGGGTGGGTGCTGTGGCGAGTTGTATTGGCTCCATTTAGAGGTGCAAATGTATTGCAGTGTGTTTGCGTACGCTGGCAAGCGCTGTTGGGTGTCACTAGTGCATTTAGCGTTTATACGAATGAACAGAATGTGCGTCCTGTCGTAGAGGCGGATTATGTGCACAGTGCAGCAGCCTGACGATTGCGCGCATGCGTTTGGCATTCCAATGGTTAGCGCGTTGTGTGTGGAGCAACAGTTTGCAGATAACAGCTATGGTGATTCCAACGTTCTGATGTGCGACGCGACGCAGCGTAGTGAGTATGAAATATCGCTGGTGGGGGTGGAGCACAGTAGAGGCGTTTTAACATAGCAAACACTTGTAACGAACTGTTTGGGTACGGGCGCTGCACTTGGCTCGTGATTTACTTGCTATGAGAGGCTTGCTGCTTCATTGAGTCCAGGAACACGACACGCCTTAGATGTTCGTGGGATGTTGATGGATCTAAAAAATTAATTCTCACACAATGCGCTTGACGCGACGCGCGGCTCTTGTGTACTACTAACACAAATGCGCAAGGGCAGAAATGACTTGAATTATTTGATTCCTCTACGAAGAAAAATTGTGCAACAACGAAGCAAGGAGGAGCGCTAGCTCGAATTCCAGTATCATGCACAGCACTTGCGCAAAAATGCCACGTAGGTGGTGTTCGAAGTTGCTGCAGCCGCATCCACTGCCTTTCATGCATTATGTTTATGCACAAACGTGCGTAGCTGCATTGTGAGCACTATGATCCTGCTTGATAGTGAAATCCTCTACGGCTGTCAACTGCAGAGTTAATTTGTTCCGTTGGCTTCATTGTCTGTGACGGCAGTGATGGCTAGTGCTTACAGTATACATTTTCTGTCAGAGTGGATGCTTTGGCGAGCTGTAATGGAACAGGTTAGAGATTCAAATGTATTGCAGTGTGTTTGCGTACGCTGTCAAGCGCTCTTGGGTAGTATTAGTGCATTTAGCGTTTATACGAATAAACAGGATGTGCGTCCTGCTGTGGAGGCGGATTATGTCCACAGTGCAGCAGCCTGACGATTCAACACATGCATGTGGCATTTCAATGGTCTGCGCGTTATGTGGGGAACCATAGTTTGCAGATAACCGCATTGGAGATGCCAAGCCGCTGATATGTTACTACGCGACGCAGCGTAGTTTGTATGGCGTACCTCTGGTAGGGGTGCCGCGAAGCAGCGGCGTTTCAACATAGCAAACACTTGTAACGAAGTGTCTGTATTCTAACGTTGCACGTGGTTTGGGATTTAGGTGCTGTGAAAGGCTTGCTGCTTCATTGAGTCCAGGAACGCGATGCGTGTTAAATGTTCGCGGGATGTTGATTAGTCTAAAATGATAATGCTCACACTATGCGTTTGATGCGACACGCGCCTCTTGTGTACTACTAACACAAATGTGCAAGGGCAGAAATGACTTGATTTATTTGACCCTGCTAAGGAAAAAAAATTGTGCAACAACGAAGCAAGGAGGAGCGCTAGCTCTCATTCCAGTATCATGCATAGCATTTACGCAAAAATGCCACGTAGGTGGCGTTTGCCGTTGCTGCAGGCGCATCTACTGCCTTTCATGCATTATGCTGATGAACAAAGGTGCGTAGCTGCATTGTGAGCACTATGATCCTGCTTGATAGTGAAATCCTCTACGGCTATCAACTGCAGAGCTAATTTGTTCGGTTGGCTTCACTATCAGTGACACCAGTGATTGCTAGTGATTACAGTATGCATTTTCTGTCAGAGTGGGTGCTTTGGCGAGTTGTAACGGAACAGGCTAGAGATTCAAATGTGTTGCAGTGTGCTAGCGTACGCTGTCACGCGCTCTTGGGTAGCATTAGCGCATTTAGCGTCTATACGAATGAACAGACTGTGCGTCCTGCTGTGGAGGCGGATCATGTGCACAGTGCAGCAGCCTGACGATTGTGCCCATGCATTCGGCACTTCAATGGTTAAAGCGTTGTGGGGGGAACCATAGTTTGCAGATAAGCGCTATGGAGATGCCAAGCTGCTGATATGTTTCTACGCGACACAGCGTAGTTTGTATGACATACCTCTGGTAGCGGTGGAGCAAAGCAGTGGCGTTTCAACATAGCAAACACTTGTACCGAATTGTCTGTATACGGGCGCTGCGCTTGGCACGCGATTTACGTGCTGCGAGAGGCTTGCTGCTTCATTGAGTCCAGGAACAGGACGCGCGTTAAATGTTCGTGGGATGTTGATGAATCTAGATAAATAATTCTCACACTATGCATTTGACGCGGCGCGAGCCTCTTGTGTACTACTAACACAAATACGCAAGGGGAAGAGTGGCTTTAATGTTTTGATTCTGCTACGCAGAAGAACCTTTACCCAACAACCCTGCAAGCAGGAGCGCTAGCTCGAATTCCAGTGACATGCATAAAACGTGCGGAAAGATTCCACGCAGGTGGACTTCGCTGTTGCTGCAGCCGCATCCACTGACTTTCATGCATTATGCTGATGCACAAACGTGCGTAGCTGCATTGGGAGGACTATATTCCTGATTAATAGTGAAATCCTCTGCGGCTCTCAACTTCAGAGCTAATTTGTTCGGTTGGCTTCATTGTCAGTGACAGCAGTGATGCCTAATGATTACAGTATGCACTTTCTGTTAGAGCGGGTGCTTTGGCGAGTTGTAATGGAACAGGTTAGAGATTCAAATGTGTTGCAGTGTGCGTGCGTACGCTGTCAAACGCTCTTGGGTGTCATTAGTGCATTTAGCTTTCATACGAATGAACAGATAGTGTGTCCTGCTGTGGAGGCGGATTATGTGCACAGTGCAGCAGCCTGACGATTGTAAATATGCATGTGGCATTTCAATGGTTAGTGCGTTATGTGGAGAACCATAGTTTGCAGCTTACCGCTATGGAGATGCCAAGCTGCGGATATGTTACTACGCGACGCAGCGTAGTTTGTGTGGCATACCTCTGGTAGAAGTGCCGCACAGTAGTGGTGTTTCAACGTAGCAAACCTTTGAAACGAATTGTCTGTATACTGGCGTTGCACGTGGTTTGGGATTTACATGCAGTGGAAGGCATGCTGTGTCAGTAAGTCCAGGAACACGGCACGCGTCAAATGTTCGTGGGATGTTGATGAAATCTAAAAAAATAACTCTCATACTATGCGTTTGACGCGGCAAGCGGCTCTCGTGTACTACTAACACAAATGTACAAAGCCAACAATGGCTTGAACCTTTGCCCTGCTACGAAACAAATAATCGTGCAGCGGCCGTGCAAGGATGAGCGCTAGCTCGAATTCCAGTATCATGCATAGCACTTGCGCAAATATTCCACGTAGGTGGCGTTCGCCGTTGCTGCAGCCCCATCTTCCGCCTTTCATGTATTATGCTGAAGCGGAAACGTGCATAGCTGCATTGTGAGCACTATGATCCTGCTTCATAGTGAAATCATTTACGGCTGTCAACTGCAGAGCTAATTTGTTCGGTTGGCTTCACTACCACTGACACCAGTAATGGCTTGTGACTACAGTATGCATTTTCTGTCAGAGCGGGTGCTTTAGCTGGCTTCATTGGGAACAGTTAGAGATTGAAAGCTACTACAGTATGTTTTCGTACGATGTCAAGCGCTCGTGAGCGTCATTAGTGCATTTAGCTTTCATACGAATGAACAGCTAGTGCGCCCTGCTGTGGAGGCGGATTATGTGCAGAGTGCAGCAGCCTGACAATTGCGCACATGCGTTTGGCATTTCAACGGTTAGCGCGTTATGTGGGGAACCACAGTTTGCAGAGAACCGCATTGGAGATGGCAAGCTGCTGATATGTTACTACGCGACGCAGCGTAGTTTGTATGGCGTACCTCTGGTAGGGCTGGCGCGAAGCAGCGGCGTTTCAACATAGCAGACACTCGTAACGAATTGATTGTATACTGGCGAGGCGCGTGGATCGGGATTTACGTGCTTTGAAAGGCATGCTCTTTTATTGAGTTCAGGAACACGACAAGCCTTAGATGTTCGTGGGATATTAATAAATCTAAAAAAGAATGCTCACGCTATGCGTTTGACGCGGCGCGCGACTCCTGTGTACTGCTTGCACAAATGTGCAAGGCAACAATTATTTGAATAATTCGGCCTTGCTACGAAAAATACATTTGTCCAGCAACCCTGCAAACAGAAGCGGTAGCGCGAACTCCAGTATCATGCATAGCACTTGCGCAAAGATTCCACGTAGGAGAGTTCGCCGTGGCTGCAGCCGCCTCTACTGCCTTTCATTCATTATGCTGATGCACAAACGTGCATAGCTGCATTGTGAGGACTATAATCCTGCTTGCTAGTGAAATCCTCTACGGCTCTCTACTGCAGAGCTAATTTGTTCCGTTGCCTTCATTGTCAGTGACACCAGTGATGGCTAGTGATTACAGTGTGAACTTTCTGTTAGAGTGGGTGCTTTAGCAATCTTTAATGGAAACAGTTAGACAGTTGAATTCATTGCAGTGTGCCTGCGTACGCTGGCAAGCGCTCTTGGGTAGCATTAGTGCATTTAGCTTTCGTACGAATGAACAGATAGTGCGTCCTGCTGTAAAGGCGGATTACGTGCACAGTGCAGCAGTCTGACGAGTGTGCACGTGCGTTTGGCACTTCAATAATTAGCGCGTTGTGGGCGAAACCATAGTTTGCAGATAAGCGCTATGGAGATGCCAAGCTGCTGTTATGTTAGTACGCGACGCAGCGTAGTTTGCATGGCATACCTCCGGTAGGGATGGCGCACGTGGCGGCTTTTTAATATGGCAAACACGTGTAGCGAATTGTCTGTATACTGTCACTCCACCTGGTTCGGGTTTACGTGATGTGAAAGGCTTGCTGCTGCTTTAACCCCAGGAACAGGACGCGCGTTAAATGCTCAGGGGATGTTGATGAATCTAAAAGATTATTTCTCACACTATGCGTTTGGCGCGGCGCGCCCCTCTTGAGTATTACTAACACAAATTTGCAAGGGGAATAATGGTTTCAATTGTTTGATCCTGCTACACAAAACAAAAATTTGTACAACAACCTTGCAAGGAGGCGGGCTAGCTCGAATTCCAGTATCATGCATAGCACTTGTGCAAAGACTCCACGTCGGTGGCGTTCGACGTTGCTGCAGCCGCATCTAGTGCCTTTCATGCATTATGCTGATGCTAAAGCGCTCGTAGCTGCATTGCGAGAGCTCTGACACTGCTTGATAGTGAAATCCTCTACGGCTGTCAACTGCAGAGCTAATTTGTTCGGTTGGTTTCACTATCAGTGACACCAGTGATGGCTAGTGATTACAGTATGCATTTTCTGTCAGAGTGGGTGCTTTAGTGAGCGTTAATGGACCCAGTTAGAGATTCAGTGTGCTTGCGTACGCTGCCAAGCGCTGTTGGGTGTCATTAGTGCATTTAGCGTCTATACGAATAAACAGGAAGTGCGTCCTGCTGTGGAGGCAGATTACGTGCACAGCGCAGCAGGCTGACGATTGCGCACGTGCAGCGCTGCGCACGGCAGCGCGTTATGTGGGGAACCATAGTGTGGAGATAACCGCTATGGTGATGCCAAGCTGCTGATATACGCTACGACGCGACGCAGCTTAGTTTTTATGGCGTATCTCTGGTAGGGGTGGCGCAAAGCAGTGGCGGTTCAACATAGCAAACGTTTGTAACAAATCGCCTGTGTACTTTCGCTGAATGCGGTTCAGGATTTACGTGCTGTGAAAGGCTGGCTGCTTCATTGAGTCCGGGAACACGACACGCGTTTAATGTTCATGGGATGTTGGTGAATCTAAAATAATAATGCTCACACTATGCGTTTGACGCGAGGCTCGCTTCTTGCGTACTACTAACACAAATGTGCAAGTGCAAAAATGAGTTGAATTATTCGATTATTCTACGGAACAAAATTTGTGCAGCACCCCTGCAAGCAGGAACGCTAGCTCGCATCCCAGTATCATCCATAGCACTTGTGCAAAGATGCGACGCAGGTGGAGCTCGCCGTTGGCCGAACCCCATCTCCCGCCTTTTATTCATTATGCTGACGCGAAACCGTGTGTAGCTGCATTGTGAGGATTACGATCCTGCTTGATAGTGAAATCCTCTACGACTCTCAACTGCAGAGCTAATTTGTTCGGTTGGCTTCACTATCAGTGGCACCAGTGATGCCTAGTGATTACAGCGTGCATTTTCTGTCACAGTGGGTGCTTCAGCGAGCATTAATGGAAACAGTTAGGGATTTGTATTTATAGCAGTGTGCTTGCGTACGCTGTCGAGTGCTCTTCGGTCAGGGTGTGCGTCCTGCTGTGGAAGCGAATTATGTGCACAGTGCAGCAGCCTGACGATTGTACACATTCATTTGACATTTCAATGGTTAGCACGTTATGTGAAGAACCATAGTTTGCGGATAACAGCTATGGAGATGGCAAGCTGCTATGCTACGAAGCGACGCAGTGTAGTTTGTTTGGCATACTTCTGGTAGGGGTGGCGCAAGTAGTGGCGTTTCAACATAGTAAACACTTGTAACGAATTGTCCGTATACTGGCGCTGCACGTGGCTAGGGATTTACACGCTTTGAAAGGCTTGCTGCTTCATTGAGTGCAGGAACACGACGCGAGTCAAATGTACGTGGGATGTTGATGAATCAAAAAAAATAATTCTCACACTGTGCATTTGACACGGCTCGCGCCTCTTGTGTATTACTGACACAAATGTGCAAAGCCAAAAATGTTTTGAATTATTTGATCCTGCCACGAAAGGAAATGTGTGCAATAACGCTGCAAGCAGGAGCGCTAGCTCGAATTCCTGTATCATGCATAGCAATTGCGCAAAGGTTCCACCCAGCTGGAGCTCGCCACTGCTGCAGCCACATCTACTGCCTTTCATGCCTTATGCTGATGCTAAAGCGCTCGTACCTGCATTGTGAGCACTATGATCCTGCTCGGTAATGAACTCCTCTACGGCTCTCAACTGCAGAGCTAATTTGTTCCGTTGGCTTCACTATCAGTGACACCAGTGATGGCTAGTGATTACAGCATGAATTTCCTGTCGGAGTGGGTGCTTTAGAGAGCTGTAGTGGACTAAGGTAGAGATTCAAATTTATTGCCGCGTGGTTGGGTACGCTGTCAAGCGCTCTTGGGTGTCATTAGTGCATTTAGCATCTATACGAATGAACAGCTAGTGCGTCCTGCTGTGGAGGCGAATTATGTGCACAGTGCAGCAGGCTGACAATTGTGCGTATGCTTTTGGCATTTCAATGTTTAGCGCGTTGCGTGGAGAACCATAATTTGCAGATAACCGCTATGGAGATGCCAAGCTGCTGATACGTTACTACGCGACGCAGTGTAGTTTGTGCGGCATACCTCTGGTAGGGTTGCCGCGAAGAAGTGGGCTTTTAACATAGCAAACGCTTGTAACGGACTGCCTTCATACTGGCGCTGCACTTGGTTCGGGATTTACGTGCTGCTGTGAAAGGCGTGCTGCTTCATCGAGTCCAGGAACACGACGTGTGTTAAGTGTTCGTGGAATGTCGATGAATCTAAAAGCGTAATGCTCACACTATGCGTTTGACGCGACGCGCGCCTCTTGTGTACCACTAACACAAATGTGCAAGGGCAAAAGTGGCGTGAATCATTTGGTTTTGCTATGCAACAAAGATTTGTTCAGCAACCTTGCAAGGAGGAGCGCTAGCCCGAATTCCAGTATCGTGCATAGCATTTATACAAAGATTCCACGTAGGCTG
>NW_013652596.1:0-4472 GCF_000499385.1 Eimeria necatrix
GGTGTAAGCCGCTTCACAACCAGTCAGTCCTGACGAACGAGGTGCAAATACTCAACTGTGACTGCGGAAGCAATTCTTACGAACCGCCTTGATGCTCAGCTCGAGTTCAAACTGGAAGGCGATTGCAGACATTGTTTTGCATAACTGTCATCTGCCTTTTTGTTCGTCTTTCGGCTGTTTCTTACCCCGTCCAGTGCCTGCTTTGTTTTCGACACAACTTCAAGTTTGTTTCATTAGTTTGCTACGAATACAGCCTTTGCCAAACGTCGCATTTACTCTTAGCCAATTGCTGCTGCTTACCTCTGCTCTACATTTATCGCCGTTAGATTAAAAAGATTATTTTTACCAGTTTTTCAGAGGGAATATTGTGAACAGCGTGCAACGTACTACCTGTGGCATGTGAAAACGAATAGCTGTTAGAACGACTGTGCTGGGCGCGACGGCGTCGCTGTGGAAAATTCGTTGCAAGTGGAAAAACCCTGTGCGCGAGAAACGCTTTACGGCAGGCCCAGCATGATTCTACAGATTCTTGGTGTTTAATGTATTGAGTGAGGCCCTTTGCTAAATACTGTTGAAATGCATTGGCAGTGTGTCTTGAAAAGCCTGCTCTGCAAGACGACGTCTGACATAGGCGATTTCATGCCATTCCTTGATCGGCGCGTGAGTCTTACGAGAACGCGAAATAAAACCAAAGATCCAGAGAAAACAAGAAAGTGCTTTAGGAAGGTCAGTTTCGTGTGGAGCATAGTAATCTTACATTGGTGCCATGTGCAACACTTTGGCCGGCGGCTTCAAACTTATGCCAGTCCTCGACTGCTCGGACGAGCTCACCTGAGGAACTTTAAGTCCTCTAGATTATAGCGATTTTTTCCAGGAGCGTTTCGAGACTCATTGGATCCAATTCGTATGTCGATACTGTGATCCGTCATGGGATGATACTACTGTCACTATCAAGTCAGTCATATCCCAGTCGGCGTTAAATAAATCTGGAAAGCAGAAGCCAATGGTACAACGTTCGGCGCACGCCAGCTCATATATGCGTCCTGTCTTTTTGATATCCGTGGCTTCCTCAAACTGCTACAATGCTTAGAGCATGACAACAACGGCTATCTAGCAGCTTAGAAACAACGATGAATTCTTTGCAACTGGTGTGCAAAACTGTGTCCGCACCTGGTGATTTGCGTATGCTTTTTCGGGGTGCAGCAATTTCTATTGCATAGTGCAGAATTGCCTCTTTACCGTATTGTACAGAGCAAGCATGTGCGCAGTCTTCAGAAAAATTTTAAAATCCGGTTTCTGGTGGAGCGAGAGTCGGTTCTCTCCGCTGTAGCCTCAAAGGCAGTTTTTCCAAATCTTTTTAGTCGTTTTCTGCTGTTGTTAAGCAGTACACAAGTATGCTTTGAAACATGACCTCAATCGATCGATGCCAGTGTGTGCCTCCGGAGCTGCCAGGCAGCAGAATCTGAATCATGTTACAAAATATCGGCCTGCAAGAATGTTAAAGATCGTTCCTGCATCAAAAGCAGCAATATTGGCTGCGAGGTACCGAATTAGATCATTTGTAGAACTCCCAGCTGGAAAACGTTATGACTGTTCCATACAAAGTCCACTGCCAAAATCATGCATACACAGCGGATGATTTTCTTGCTGAAAACAAAAAGATACCGATTGTGTCGGAGTTTTCCTGATACTTCGGCAGCTGCTGCAAACGTACGGCAGGGCGTCTCTCGGCTAGATGTCCTGTCCTTATACTAATGCGCGATAAATATTTTTTCGCAACGCTTCCCTTTTTCTGCACACATTTCTCATACTCTCATGCAATCTTTCGCGGTATTCGTCCAGCGGCCAGTGCTTTCCTGGTAAGGGATAAACGTGCTGGTAATATACGTATTTTGGATTTCTGCGACTGCGAAAGCGACGGACATTTTAGATGCAACCCGAACTTCTAATCATGTCTTTGACTGATTGGTCGTACCATTTTATGTTTGCATCGACAATCTTAATAAACTCTCTGGGTTGTGCGCATCCAGTCAAGATATACAGCTACCTCATCGAAAGTTTCAAGACATGATACTTCTACTGACAAAGTTGTCAGCTAATGCAGTACATCTAAAATTCGCCATGAATGTTTTCCATGATGCACGATCAGGAGGCCGCGTTTCGAGGCAGGCCAGAATGCATCAAGGGCGATGCAAACATCTGCGTTTGAGCTTTGAAAACTCTTTTCTGCGTATATTCTGGTTTCTCCGGGAGCTGTAGCGCCTCCCCTGTGAGTGCACGCTTGTGAAAGGGATTTGAATCGCGATGACAAATTAACGCTTTCAAGTGAGCGCTTTTATCTGTGTGTTCAGCACGAGACATAATCAAAAAGAAAGTTCCGGCGGCGCCGGTTCGCTTGGCCACCATTCTATTCTGCTTAATGTTTTGAATTAAGAACTAGGCTTCTGTCTTGTGGAATCAGAGCGTCTTCCCTTCTTACGCCAAGATGTCATATTTGCAAGCATCATGGGCATGTTGCGGAAGCTTAGCATGAAGCATCAATCATAGCAAATGTCGTTCGATGGACTGCTCTGCCTTCGCTTCACAAAGTTTTCCTGTCTCTGCACTTTGGTCAGCGCGGCATTACAAATTATGTATAATGCTGCATGTGGCTAAGATTCTGCTAGATAGTGAAAGTCTGTGAGCCTATCTACTTCCCGTGAAATTTTTTTCGGTTGGCTCCACTACTAGCGGCAGCTAGTGTTTACTGTTTGAGTGTTTCTTAGACTGTAAGTCTGCACGATGTTGAAGAAAAAACAAGTGGGCAACCGCACTTGTTACTGTGTGTTTGCGCTCGTTGTCTGATGATCTTAAGCGGCATATGTGCGTGTACCCTTGCATGCAGAGGCAGGCATACTACCTGCACTTGAGATATTATCTGCTTTTGAGAGCAGCCAGTATGGAAACGTGGAGCAATCTACTAACTATCAACTTTCTTTTTGGCATTTCAGTGATAAGCTTACTGTGAGGCGTCAGTGTTTGTGATAACTATCCTAGAGACTCCATGCTGTGAATTTATTTCTACGGTACACAGCGGAGCTTGCACAATTCGCAGTTGACCCCAATGGGGTAGTGTCATGGCAGTGTTAGGTCTAGCGAAAATTTGAAGTGAACCATTTGCTTGCTGGAGCTGCACTGAAAGTTGAAGCTACGTGCCATCGTTGCGCCATTGAATGATAATAAACAGTGCCTGCTTAGTCCTTCTGGGTTTCTGATGCCTTTTAAAGTGTAATTCTCACACTGTGAAGTTGACTCAAGGCACTCCCTTTCGTAGCACCTTTTACAGGCGCAACTTGTCCCTTTGAAATTTGTTTTAGATGTTGTGTTTCTGCTTTGGCAGGAGTTTCAATGCAACGACATCGTAAGCACAAGTATCTGCTCCATTCTCTGTATCATCCATTGTTCGTGTGCACTGGTTTTAGGGAGGTGGCGCCCATGGTTGCAACAACGCCAACTACTGGCTTTCACCTCTCTAGGCCGATGATAGCAAATGCGCTGCTGCATTGTGAGGCTGCGTTGGTTGCCCTCAAGAGGTTCCCTGGCAGTGTTAGGTTTTCTGGGCCGCTTTCATTGCTACGCATCTAATTCTTCTGGCCGCGAACACTGAAAAGTAACGAATCTACCACCTATTATCTTGGAAATTTTGGTTTCAGTTGATGCTCACTGCGTTCCTTCACACAGATATGTGGCCTTGTTATTGCAGCCCACGAGACTTAGTATTTCTGTTTAAAATTAAGTATTTGCACTACTTGATGCTGGAGATATGTGTGCGTATTTACGAGGCACGTATTCTTGTCCTAAGTGACAACGCTTTTTTCATAGAGTTGTCTCTATTCTTCGGAGTTTGCGCAGAAACATGAAGTTGCTTTCGTGAGGTTTGGAGCTGGCAGATTTCCATATCATCCATAAAGCTCATTTTATCTTCAAATGAAAACCTATTTGTTGGTGTCGTACGGGGTCCCGACCACGATGCGGTGACAGCGCCTACTTTTTCTTGTACGTGGATAATTTCCTAGTCTTAACTCTGCCGACAAGCTTTCCGTGCTCTCGTCTCCATGGGTAAAACGAAGTAAACTTCTGAAATAAATACTCTTCGTGTATGACACGGAGGCTGTGAGTGTTTGGCATGTCTATATATCTAATAATATTTGCATTTTCACGCTCGCGGGATGTTGAAGAGTCAGCGCAATGCAGGAATGCGAACGGGCCCTGATCAATGGAGAGAGCGACGCGTTTGCAGCTTCACGTAGTCGCACAGCTAAAGCTGAACGAAGCACTTGACGGCCCATCAAGGGATACGACGCCTCACGCAGCCCACCTGCTGCTTTTGTGTGAGGTTGGCGGCTTACTCGTTGACATGTGGCTCGCAAAGTGCTGATTCACTTTGCTAAAGGAGAGTACTGTGGACAGGCGGCAAGCTTTCTGGCCAACCC
>NW_013652597.1:0-3955 GCF_000499385.1 Eimeria necatrix
TATTTTGCTTGAAACCCCGATACCACATTACAGCATGCGAGCATCTGAAGTGCAATCTCCTCAGATAAAATGCAATAAACTGCTGGGAGCGGATTGAAAATTAGTGTTTCGACTTTAATGTTTCTAAGAAATGTGGACGGCTCAGGTGGTGCGTGGTTGCAGACTTCAGATCTGTGCAACGCCTTGTTTCATGCGTGTACTTTTGCAACTAGCGGAAATATAACTTTGCACAACAATTGGTGCAAGCCTCAGTTTTGTGTGGCTGCTAGATGATGTGCGCTGGTGCATATTGTTAATCACGTAGATTCACCATCTGTTTCGTAGGTCACGATGATTGGCTACTTATGCATTTCTGCGAAAAGTTTTCTTGGCTTTCATTTTAAAGCGAAAACGATTTCGTGATACGGGACGAAGTTAGACAGCAGCGTTTGCGATTCAAATGCTGAAGAGTTGCATTTATTTTGCTGGAAGGCTTGCAGTTGATCTCAACATGGAAAAAGCAATGTCAGCGCCTGTGGAGCAGTGGACGCCAGTGTACTTTCAAAGGATGCAATGATCACTGGCTGCTACGTATGTGCAGAAGCAGCTAATCAGCGTATGTTTTAGCAGGTCCACGTTCCTAAAAAACAAGCAGAACAAGCGTAATCGGCGACTTGCAGAGGCAAAGTGCAACAGTGTTTTTGCATGTGTTGGCTGGGTGCTTCTCCAAATTTCCTAAAGTGCTAAAATCTTTCGAAAGGCAGGCATTGCTTACATTTTGTGTCAGACCGATTTGCATGAAGTGTTTGCAAAGCATTCTGACGACCATGTAGTTTGCACTCGCATGAAAGGCTGTGCGCTGTTCTGTTGTTGGGCTGAATGACAGTGTTGTAGACGCCAGGTCTAGTATGGAGGCAACGTAAAAGCGGAGGCATTATAATAACAAACCTATAGTAGTAAACTGTTCGACGCCTAGTAATGAGATCAAAAGAGCGACTGTAATTTACTGCGCGTTCTGTTGTTATCGTGCCGCTTGCTGACCTGGCGAACGCCAGCAGACACCTACAGCAAGTCAGTGTCAAATATTGCAAATATCAGATACTCTCGTCGGTTTTGACAACTATTCTGACGACCTTTTACCGCCTGGTTATTGTTTCGTGGAAGTGCCGTCTAAAAGGTTGCGAGTTTTCGAATACAGACAGGCGCCGCAGTGAAGGTGCGCGTGATAGCACATGAAATATCTGTGTGCTTTCTCAAAGTCAGAGGTAATTCCAAAAGCACGCATCGATGGACCCCTTCGTCGCATAGATATCCATATATCTTATCTCCAGCAAGTCAAATGGCAATATGAAAGTTCGCAATGCTTTGACAGCTTCAGGCAGCTGCCTGCGAGAGCTTCGTCCTGCAACAAGTGCTCGACACTGATAAATTAAACGGCTACGCTAACATATGAGGCGGCTGCGGGCAGGTCCATCGTCTTTGATGCAGAGGAAAGTGGAAGAGCCAGTGCATGTATTTCTTGTTATTGCAAACGGCTAATAGATAGTGGATCGCCTCCGGGATCGCCTCCGGGGATGCAGAGGAAAGTGGAAGAGCCAGTGCATGTATTTCTTGTTATTGCAAACGGCTAATAGATAGTGGATCGCCTCCGGGGAAAGCGACCTGATGCAGCATAGTCCTCCTTGCTCAGAATGTCCTTTAAAGGACATTTGAAAATAAAATGTGCGAAGGAAACCTCCGCCTTTAGAATGCATCGCAGTGTAAAAGCCGACAAAACCCGTTCGCTAACTACTGCGCTTTGTTAGTGTGCGTTCTATAAACGCGCGAAGCTGTGCGCCAACAAACCTGATTCGTTCATATAGAGTTCTTAAAAATACAATTTTCCCCGCCGAAGCACAAGCTTTGTGGCACCATCTGTTGCGCACATACAGTCAGCTTAGGTCTTTCCGAGGAAGATATCACGCAATCGTCTACGCGAGATATGTTTTTCTGTATCTTTGAGAAACTTAGCAAATGCCGCAGCGAGCCTCTGGTTTCATGGTTGTCGCTGTGCTTTGAAAAGCCTTGAATCGTGCTTTTGAAAACGGTTCTGGATAATTTTCGTAGGTGTTTTTCAGCCGTACGTCATTGTATTAGCGTTAGAGCAGGACATACCGAATGCAGCACTTTTACATAGGTGGCTCGCGCCCCAGATGTGTGATCTACTTGGTTTTCTCATAGAGCTGTGCGTAGACCCTCGTCTTTGATTTACATGTAAGACTTTGTGTTGGTTGGTGCCGTTGCGTATTTATCTGGGGCTTCTGTTCGCAATTCCTCCGCAACAATCATCTGCGCGTCCCCTCATTTTAGCACAAGGTGCTTCTAGCACGTAAGACGCCCTGCACTGTGTGCGGGGGGCACAATACAAAGAAAATGCTACAGCTTATTCCTGGAAAATGTAGATGTGTTCTATCAGGATTATTACAATTTTCCAATCACGCTGTATGGGCGCTTTGCCGCACGGAAACAAAGAACATGCAAACTTGTAATGGGAATCTGGCATCCGCTAGTTGCGTCAAGATGCATGTCTAACACGCGAGAAAGGCTTCATGCATGATGAGTCTAACCTAGGTCTACTCCTGTATGGGACGCAGAAGTCCTGTGCAGACTGAGGAGGTCAGATGAATGGAGCATAGTGCATAGTGTGCAACAACATGGCATAGTCCTCCGGCATGCGTGTTGAGCTGGGCGTATGACACTGGACGCCGCTGCATACAAAAGTATCAACATTGCATTTGCGCGTTGTACGTGCTTGTTTCAGGGCACGTTTTACGGTTTATAGGCAGCTGCAAGGATCACACTGGGACTGCGTCCTGAACGGGATCTTCCAAGCACGTGTGGAGATTTTGAAACCAGCTTTGGTGTTGTGTTGTTGTAGTTTCTCCATGAAGCGAGAAGCAGAATGTGGTTTTTTTTGTTTCAGGTAGTATGTGCCTCGGAGATCAGGCGTAGGAACTGCTTAGCGTTTCGACCTAGCGACAAGAATGGCGTGTTTCCTTCAGCGGAGAAATAGCTTTGGTTCTTTGTTTAAGGTGTTATGTTACTTTTTCGCGGTGTAGTGTTTCAACGTTTACGGAGGCGGTGAGCTTGCCAATATCTACGAATCAAATGAGATAATGTTCTTCACTCAACGCTTTCGCTCCTTCCAGCCAAGCGTGTAACCAGAAAAATAGGCCTAAGCAAATGATCAATATGCAGCACCTTCCCGAAAATGAAGTGCGTTCAATCTATAATTATTTTATGCGGTTTCGAATTCGAAACGCGACGGAACGTTGAACACATATACTTCCGACGAATCCCCGCGCACACTTCTGTGTTTTTCGTGCCGCTCTGAAGGCATGTTTCATTTTGGCGTCTTATCGAGACAAAATACATGACATGTTGCATATTTGGTCGGTGTCAACTCCTTATATGGTGCGTAGGAATCCCATCAAGACAGAAACGTTCAAATAGATGGAACCCAGTACACAGCGCGCAGCAACATGGTTCGTGCTCTTGCATACGTGTTGAGCATGCAGCATGCCGCTGGGCCGCTCTTGCTCACCAAGTTATCCGCATTGTATTTAATGCGTTGCAGATACTATGGCTGGTAGCCAGTTCAAAGGATCACGCTGAGACTACGTCTTAAACGGGATTTTTCAGGCGCGTGTGGAGATTTTGAAACCAGTTTGGGTGTTGTGTTGTTGTATCTTTATCATGATGCTAGATGATGAATGTGGTGTTTTTGTTTCAGGTAGTATGAAGCTCGGAAGGCAGGCGTAGAAACTGCTTGGCAGTTCCACTTAGCAATAAAAATGGCGTGCTTCCTTGACTCAAAATTAGCTTTGGTTTATGGCGCAGCTGTCGCGTTAGGTTTTCGCAGTGTGGCGTTCCAAAATTTTCCCAGACGGTACGCGTGCAGCCGCTGACAAAGAGGGTGGCAAATGCGATTTTTCGG
>NW_013652598.1:0-4208 GCF_000499385.1 Eimeria necatrix
GTCCTAATTTCTTTGAACTGCAACTCCAGCATACTTCACAAGGCGTGTCCAGATGCAATCCACGCGAAACTGCACAAAATGGCAAAGTGTGTAGCAGTCTGTAAGCTGCCCATAGACGCGGCCGTTGGGACAGCGCGCCGTCATGTCGACTGCGCGCTGCACTTATTTAAGCAACCAAAAGCGCACCTTGCAAGTATTAGGCACGAGCAGAAAAATCGACGGGCATGTAGGAAAAGCCCTGCGAACCAACCAACCGTTCCACTACGACATATCGGCGGATAGAAAGAAAAGCTGGAAAATAAATGCAACCTGTCCTGTGCTTAGCATGCCTTTACGAACGCTACAGGTCTCCCACAGCTTGTGTACGCGTGCTTGCTTATTAACGGTTCTGGGGCCATCTTTGTGAACGCTAGTGTGAGTGTTTCTGCTGGTGCATGGGACTCGTGCAGATGAATCTGCTCTGAAGTGCTGCATGCTTCCCTCCCTCTCCGTTGTGGCATTTCTGAAGGCTCACATGAATATTTGGCGGTGGCACCCAGGCTACACACAGTAGAAACAAGCCTGAAACCGCTGAAACGCAGCGTGATTGTAAATACTGTGCAGTGCTCAAAAGCGATGTCAGCGAGGAGATTCGATGCCACATGTTCTTGCAGCGTCAGGATGTAGGCAATCCCAAAACTGTTCGCTGAATATGAAAGGATGTTGCCAACAGGTATGCCAGAACCGCAGTGCTGAACGTAGATCCTCCTTAAAATGAATCTAACATGTGGCTTGGATTCAAAATATGCCATTTGCGTAACTGCTCAGTGCACTTCAAATATGCAACGTGTCTTCTTCTGAGTGCTGATGGTCGCCGAACAGACACTACCGCAGCATGTTCGCAGCGGCGTGTACTAAGAAAGTGCTTACGCACGTTGACTTTGTCGAATGTCCTAGCGTGAACGGTGCTCAGTGTACCGTGTTGGAAAAGCAGACAGCATTGACGCGATCAGACAGCATTGACGCGATCGGAACAGCCACAGCATTACTTCTTGAGTGTTGACAGTCAGCAATATACTGCTTGCAGAAGTCTACACCCAACATATTCTGGGCTGCCATACAGGCTGCCCACTATCAAAAGCTTGTCTGCTCATATTAGGTAATTTGTTGTGTCCAGCAGCTACGAGTTCCATGAGTTGGAGTCATCACAGTGACGTTTGCCCTCGAGAGTGAAGCCGGCAGCGCCCATTCTATCCTCAAGACTAGAAATTCGCTGCAATTTACCAAGGTTTGGTTGCGGCATCGAATTTGAATGTACGCCCGCAAACCGCGTAGCTAAAAAATATGCTGGATTTTTGCATTTGCAAGCGCTGCCTGATTCGTCATCCTGCTTTGCTTGTTGCAACACTGGCACGTAAGCCCCTACCCTACAAACAATGAAATCTTGCAGGAAATCTCGCGAATTGCACGAGCAGGCACATTGTTCTAAATGGCTTCATAGTACGTGAGATGCCACGCGAAAAACCAGCCTTGACATACCACAAACCGACCAAGCATTCACGGTGCAGAAACATTACCACGACGTTGCATGGATGGTGCCCTCTAGTGCTGCACGTTTTACCTGCTCCCTGTCGCGACATCTAACGTGACGCGTCATAATTGTCTGTCATGGCACGTTAGACCCTTATCGTTCTTCGTGCGCAGATAGCGGCTACGCTAGACAGAACATGAAGCAGACCGCTTACGCGCTCGAAAGTGTTCACGGCATGGCACGTAGCGAGATAAACGTCCTTGTGCTGTGTGCAGTAATTGTTCCGAATGGGATGAGGATAAACTTTCCAGGAGAATTGAAAGAACTCACGCACAGGCAGCTGATGGTAATTTCGTTTGCTGTATCAGCAGACACTAGTCAGATATGACGGAATACAACAGTGCCTAAGCTCAGAGTCGATTGGAAAGCGTCCTACCCTCATTACCGTGTGGGATAATGTACTAAATCATCGAAAAATGCTTACTTTCTGCACAGCAATCGTGTAAACCTACCCCCAAATAATGTGTTCACAATTATACCCGTAACACGTCACTTCGGCTCGCGCCGCTGCATCCATCATATCGAGCAAGCAAATTGTAGTACTCAGCAGTCGCTACACTTACTGACATCCCATGATTGTGTCTATGGGACCCACGGCACTCAGTATACATCATGCACAGTCCCTTCTCTTGAACTGCTGTTGTCTCCGTTTCTGATCTATTTCACTCTGCAGCTGACAAAAAAAGCACATCAGAAGTATAATGATGAGAATGAAAACACATTTGAGCGCTCCCACCCATAAGCCATAACCCTATTCAAACCTTGGTTGTTTACAAGGCGCAGGAGTCCCACAGCAAACGGTATCTTCGCGAAGCCTCATTTGGCAACTGCAATGGTCAAGAATGTGGTCATGCCTGGGCATGCCTTGGAATGCCCATACACGCGATGGAAGCGCCATAGCAACAAGTTTGCGCACGAGCTGCAGGAAATGAGCCTACCCGTAGACTGCATGGAATGCGAACCGCTTGATGAGTGTGTTGCGAGACGGCAACAGCTGGACATTGCTCATCCTTTCGCAGATGATTCATGTTGCATGGAACGTTCAAAACTTCTCGCGGCTCTATCTTTGAAAAATTGTGTCGCGTGTAGACCGTCTAAAATGTATACTTGATTCCGTGGGGGAATCGAACTCAACAAAATACTACTAGGTAACTATTGTGCTGAAGCATAGCTTTGCGACAAACGCACGAACTTTTGCACGATTTACACGAATTCTTAAACTGCATTCGCAAAATCGCGAAGAGTTTTGTGGCTGCGCTCCAGCTTACATGACGTTCTCTTTGAAACCCAGCAAACAGCTCTTCCTCCTCTGGAGAGGCAAACGCCCTAACCGCGAAGCGGCCTTTGTGGAAGTGTCTTCTGCTCGACTGCAACAATGCATTCGAATCCGTGTCAGAGGTGTATATGCTGCTTGATGGATGTTCATGGTGGCACGATACAACAATATGCTTATCGCACTCGAAATGCAACGCTACTGCACAGAAGACGCAGGAGACGGCGTCATAACGTGGTCCTGTGGCTCCAGCTTTTTAAAACAGTTTCTGGCTCTCTGCATTTGAAGACTGATAGCAAGACCCTTCCTAGAGAGTTCTGGGACAGTGTAGACGCGGGCTTACTGAATGCACCAAAAAGTGCACCGTTTATCACCTTGTCCCGTTATCTGAAGCAACCCATGGGACGTGCACTATTTGAATTTGTTGAATAAACATATGCCTGAAAGCGTACGCCAATTTCCTTAGAAGTACCAATGCCGCCACGCAGTGCATTCTACAGGATATGTTTTGCCTCACTATGAAAACGTTTGTTTCTTCTCACTACCTGGTACAAAAGTATGAACCACATGACTATTGCGTAGAATTGTAACTTGCCCACGAGAGCAAAATGGACATCGTCTCGTACTACAGAAGAATTCGCAGCTGTGCAAACGTTGAGGCCAGCAGCAAACAATACACACAAAACAGAAAAAACCTTCTTTAGCGTAGACACGCTCTGCGCGGTACAGCACAAAGCGCAAAGAAAGGCCCAACCATACTAAACTGCCGTGTGCAGCTGTGGAAGAGACACTGCCACACGGCCGCTCCGTCACCTTTGACAGCATCATTGTAAATAACAGGCCACCATAAAAAATGCGCTGCTGCAGCAACCCTCCTCCACGACGTCCTCCACAAACACTTTTACTTCATGGCAAATCGCTTTCTTTTAAGTGTAAAAAACTTTGCTTAGCACAGCTCCTTGTCCGGCAGCTACTTACAAACTTTCGGAGCATCTGAAACACTATGCAACATTGTTCGACACGCGGCAAAGGCAATGCCTCAGCCGCTCTCTTTGAATACCTCTCGAGCGTTGATCAGTCTCCCACAATACGAGCACTACACTCCGTAACCGCTCCACGCGATGCTGTCTGCTTGCCTGTAGCCAACGCTTTCATTCCCACTTCATCAAACGTGTGGTGTTCTCTCTGCCGGGTCTGGAGCTTCAGCGAAACGCACCACGAGAATCCTAGCCCAACGAAAATCGAGTGTGAACGCTGTCTGAACAACAACTTCAGGCCCTTTGTCAAATGCTATGCAACTAAACAATCTGCCACCTACAAACAAGGCGAAAAGACACATTTAAAGTGCTGAGGCGAAGAAGAGCT
>NW_013652599.1:0-4150 GCF_000499385.1 Eimeria necatrix
GGGTTTGGGGTTTGGGGTTTGGGGGGAGGGGTTGGGGGGGTGTTGCTGCTCGTGCTTCTTTGCTTGCTGCCTTGGGTGCTGCTGCGCCTCTCCCGCCGCTGCCGCTGCTGCTGCTGCTGCTGCTGCTGCTGCTGCTGCTGTTGCTATTGCTGCTGCTGCTGCTGCTGCTGCTGCTGCAGGCTGCGCGGGCGCGGGCGGGAGTGCGCGGAGCTGCTGGTGCTGCCGCTGTACTCCGCGCTGCCGGGGGAGCAGCAAGCGAGGGTTTTCGAAGTGACCCCGCGGGGGTCTCGAAAATGTGTTTTTGCAACAAATGTTGCGGAGACTTCTTTGACTTTGGAAGGAGTGGTTTATGTCATTGACTCAGGGTTTGCCAAGGAAAACCAATTCAGCCCCAAGACCGGTCCGCAGCAAACCCTAAACCCTAAACCCTCGAAGAAGCCGCGCGAAAACGGGAACTTTCCATGTCCTACGACGCAAACCCTAAACCCTAAACCCTAAACCCTCGAACAACCCGCGCGAAAACGGCACAATTCCATGTCCTACGACGCAAACCCTAAACCCTAAACCCTAAACCGTAAACCCTCGACAAGTCCACACAAAAAACGGGACAATTCCATGTCCTACGACACAAACCCTAAACCCTAAACCCTAACCCTAGGGCGCGAAAAGAAGGAGTGGTTTATGACACCGACTTGGGGTTTGCTAAAGAAAACCGACTCAGCCCTAAAGCGGTACAATCTCATGCAGCAAACCCTAAACCCTAAACCCTAAACCCTTGGGAAAACAGTTTCAGCGAAAAAAACGGCGAAATTCCATGTAATGCACCCTAAACCCTAAACCCTAAACCCTAGGTAGAACCAATTCAGCCCAGAAAACGGTATTGTTACGTGCAATATGCGCTAAACCCTAAACCCTAAACCCTCGGGAAAACCATTCTAGCCAAAAGGCGGTAAAATTCCGTATAATGCACCCCAAACCCTAAACCCTAAACCCTAAACCCTAATAAGGGGGCGGTGAACCCGAGACACTAAACTTCTAAGCCCTAGAATCTAGTGGGCCCTAAACCCTAAACCCTAAACCCTAAGCGCGAGGCGACGGACCCAAGACCCGAGCTACTGGACCCTAAACCCTAAACCCTAAACCCTAAACCCTAAACTACAGACGGGAGGCGCTGAAGTGTAAACTCTAAACCCTAGGCTCTACACCCCGAACAAAAAAGCAAAAATAAATCAGCACAAGTCGAGGGTTTGAAAACCCTAAAAATTAAAAATAAACACAGTTCAATCTGCTGCTGCTGCAGTCTACTGCTGCTGCAGCCTGCTGCTGCTGCTGCTGCTGCTGCTGCAGTCTGCTGCAGCAGCAGCAGCTCTTTAATTCCAGTCTTTTTATATCTTTTCTTTCCTTTTTATTCTTCGGCTCTCGAGTCTTTGGCGACACTGCCAAATCCCTCTTAATCTCCTTTTTGCCCGTTTTAATCCATTTTTTTCTCTTTTTTCCCCATTTTTTTTCTTTTTTTCTTTTTTTTTTCTCCTTTTTTCTCTTTTTTTATTCTTAACTCTATCCAGTTCCTTTCAACACTTCATTTGATGCGTTTTAATCTGTTTTTCATTCTTTGAGGCCTGGAATCTTTGTCGACAGTGCCTTGTCCATTTTAATCCATTTTTTTGCATTTTTTCCGTTTTTTCTCCTTTTTCTCTCATTTTGCCCCCCTTTCCCCCCTTTTCTCTCCAATTACTTCCAATTATTAAAAGCAATTCATTTGAAACATTTTAAATCTGTTTTTCTTTTGTTTTCAGTCGTGGAATCTCGGTGACAGTGGCGTGTGCACTGCAGTCGTTTGTTGCGCATTTGAGTCTATTTCCCCCGTTTTTGGCTCATTTTTTCTCATTTTTGCCGCCTTTTTCCTCGAATTGGGTTTATTTTTTGCAAACAATTCATTTAATTCGCTAATTTCCTTTTTTCCCGGCTTTTCAGGCCTCGAATCGCTGGTCACAGTGCCCTGTTCGAAGGCCTCCGCGAACCAGCGCGCAGGCAGGGCCGGGCGCGTGCGCGCGGGCCACTGCTTCCGTCTGTACACCCGAAACTCCTTCGAACAGGAAATGCCAGGTGTACAGACACCCGAAGTGCTGCGCTGCAGTCTTGCTGCTGCAGTTCTTTTTCTCAAAACTCTCGGAGTTGATGACGTTTTGAACTTCGACTTCATGGACCCTCCTGCGCCCCAAACCCTCGTCGCCGCCCTCGAGCTCCTCTACGCCCTCGCAGCCCTCAACGAGCGGGTTCCTAAAACCCTAAACCCTAAACCCTAAACCCTAAACCCTAAACCCGAGCAAACCCCAGCTAGTAAACACCTGCAGCGCCCCGCGTTCAGTCTAGGCTTTAGCGCTGCTCTCGCCTGGCAGCTCTGGCGCCTCAGTCTATCTAGCTAGCTAGCTAGCTAGCTAGCCAGCTAACCAGCTAGCCAGCCAGTTCTCCACGCTCCCAGCTAGCCAGCTCGCCACCCAGCTAGCCACCCCCAGCTAGCCACCCAGCTCGCCACCCAGCTCGCCACCCAGCTCGCCACCCAGCTAGCCACCCACCCCCCCGACCACCCAGCTAGCCACCCAGCTAGCTAGCCAGCTAGCCAGCGAGCCGTTGCTTTCAGGGCGAGCTGACGAAGCTGGGCCGGCGGATGGCGGAGCTGCCGCTGGACCCCATGGCTAGCCGCTTCGTGGTGGGGGCTGAGGGCCGCTGCGTGGCAGAAGCCTTAACAGTAACAGCCATGTTGGGAGTGGTGGGGTTGTTGTTTTTCCGGCCTAAGGAAAAGGCCCTGCATGCGGACAACGCCCGCAGGCTCTTTTGCAGGCCCGGCGGCGACCCCTCCACGCTCCTCAACGTCTACCAGCAGTGGGAGCAGACTGGTCAGCTAGCTAGCTAGCTGCTGGCTAGCTGCCAGCTAGCTGGGGGCTAGCTGGGGGCTGGCTGGGGGCGACGGGGCGGGGGCAAGGGGATGGATAGCTAGCTAGCTGCAGGGGTGGGGGGGGGTGCACGGTTGGGTCGACGGCCGGCCAGCTAGCTAGCTAGCTAGCTAGCTGTGTGGCTAGCTAGCCAGCCAGCCAGATAGCTAGCTAGCTAGCTAGCTAGCTAGTGGAGGGGACGGAGAAGCTCACGTCCAGCCAGCTAGCTGGCTAGCTAGCCAGCCAGAGCCGCGCTGAGAGCCTCCCTTCCCTTCCCGTTGCCGCGCAGCCCCTCCCCATTGCCGCCGCCGCTGCTGCTGCTGCTGCTGCTGCTGCTGCTGCTGCTGCTGCTGCTGCTGCAGGGTACTCGGTGGCGTGGTGCTACGAGAACTTCCTGCAGCACCGCGCGCTGCAGCGCGCGCGAGACGTGCGGGAGCAGCTGCAGGGCCTTTTGGAAAGAGTGGAGTTGGAGGAGACAGCTAGCCAGGCCTCCGACGAGACCCTCCGCAAGGCCCTCACTGCTGGCTACTTCACGCAGGCAAGCCAGCTAGCCAGCTAGCTAGCTAGCTAGCTAGCTGGCTGGCTGGCTGGCTGGCTGGCTGGGGCGGCAGCCCAGCCAGCTAGCCACCCGCCCACCTAGCTAGCTTGCCACCAAGCTAGCGAGCCACCAAGCTAGCTAGCCACCCAGCTAGCCACCCAGCTAGCCACCCAGCTAGCCACCCAGCTAGCTACCCGGCTAGCCATCCAGCTAGCTACACAGCTAGCCACCCAGCAAGCTAGCTACCTAACCACCCAGCTAGCCATCCACCCACCCAGCTAGCTACCCAGCTAGCTACCGAGCTAGCCACCCAGCTAGCCACCCAGCTAGCCACCCAGCTAGCCACCCAGCTAGCTACCCAGCTAGCTGCCCAGCTAGCCACGTCGCCAGCTAGCTAGCTAGCGACGTCGCCAGCTAGCTAGCTAGCTAGCCGTTGCGTGTGCATGCAGGCGGCGCGTTTGAACCGGCAGGGGACGTTCACGACTCTGAAGAATCCGCAAACGGTGGAGATCCATCCGCAGTCTTCTTTGTTTGGAAGTTTTCCCTCTTTTGTGGTTTACACCGAACTGACTTTAACCACCAAAGAGTACATGAGAGCTGTCTTCGAAGTCCGCCCCGAGTGGCTAGCTGAGGCTGCGCCCCACTACTACCAGCAGCAGCAGCTGCAGCAGCCCAAGCT
>NW_013652600.1:0-2832 GCF_000499385.1 Eimeria necatrix
GGCGTGTAGCAATGAGCTAGGGAAGCGAACGTGATGCGCAGTCTACGTTCTCTTCACATGCTAAAAATTCACGAACATCGTTTTGGACAACGTGCATGTAAAAAAGCAATCTCATATAATTAATAACACGAACGGCATGTGAGCGCCTGCTTACGCCCTTGATATTGAAAAAGCTCCTCCGTTTATTATAAGCTGCGCAACACACTTTAAAGTACTGATCTGTGCTACAAGCACGACGATTCTCGCGTTCACGCCAAGCAGGCTTTACTGAGCTAAACAGGCGCTCACACGCGGTTCGTGTGACTAATCATCTGAGCTAGCTTTCCTACATGCATGGTATGCTGCTAGCTGCTAGGAACACACGCAAAGGCTATGCTGCAGCGCCGGGTCCCGCTTTGCGACGTTTGTGCGTATCCTGTTGCGTGTGCTCCATTCACAAAGCACAGGCAGCAAGCGTTACACGATTGTCGCAAACGTGACGAGGCGCTGCAGCATACCCTCCGTGTGCGTTCCTAGCAGCTATGTCGCAGACGTGACGAGGCGCTGCAGCATACCCTTCGTGTGCGTTCCTAGCAGCTAACAGCATCCCACATTCGCACAAACAAAGCCATCCACCCCCATTCAATTCGGCCAAGTTCTCGTCGGAAAAACGCAGACTCTTGTCCCTCCCTCTAACGAATCAAGAGATGCACGAATGTCGCAGACGTGACGAGGCGCTGCAGCATACCCTTCGTGTGCGTTCCTAGCAGCTAACAGCATCCCACATTCGCACAAACAAAACCATCCCCCCCCATTCAATTCGGCCAAGCTCTCGTCGGAAAAACGCAGACTCTTGTCCCTCCCTCTAGCTAAAGAAGCTGACCTAATATCATATTCATTTCGACCCAAAACACGCAAGAACACATGCGTCTGCTGACCTGGTGCATACCCGCCTAGTGCAATACGCCGTCGATTCACAAGGCGCAATGTGCGTGCAGCGCTTTGCATTCACCACAATGCCTAGTCTGTCTCGCATACGACATCGCCTGAGAAACAAGTTGGAGACAGCACACAATCTCAGCAGTTTCGTGTGGAGATTGAAGTGAAGATCCAGCACCAAAACGACGCAGCCAGAATGTCGAATCCTCCACATCACGTTTGCCTACACAGCTCAGCAGCGTTGAGATGGACCAGTCGATGCATCGTTGACCGTTGTTTGCAAGCTGCCTGCACGCATGCATTGCAGGATACACGATGAGATGCATGTGAACGCTTCAGTTCGGCGCCTTCGACCAAAACGACGCAGCCAGAATGTCGAATCCTCCACGTCACGCTTGCCTACACAGCTCAGCAGCGTTGAGATGGACCATTCGATGCGTCCTTGACCGTTGTTAGCAGGCTGCCTACACGCATGCATTGCAGGATACACGATGAAATGCATGTGATCGCTTCAGTTCGGCGCCTTCGTGCGCGTGCGAAGATGATCATTTTCAGGTAGCGGCCAATGTAGTGTCGCGCATAGTTCCACGGCTCAGCTCTCCGTAGAGCTTAACGCGTGTAGCAATGAGCTAGGGAAGCCGAACGTGAGTCCCTAAGTGTGCCGCAACCGCGACTATTCTCGCGTTCACGCCAAGCATGCTTTGCTGAGGTGATTTCGATTCACAAAGCACAGGCAGCAAGCGTTACACGAGTGTCGCAAACGTGACGCGGCGCTGCAGCATACCCTTCGTGTGCGTTCCTAGCAGCTAACAGCATCCCACATTCGCACAAACAAAGCCATCCCCCCCCATTCAATTCGGCCAGGCTCTCGTCGGAAAAACGCAGACTCTTGTCCCTCCCTCTAGCTAAAGAAGCTGACCTAATATCATATTCATTTCGACCCAAAACACGCAAGAACACTTGTGTCTGCTGACCTGGTGCATACCCGCCTAGTGCAAAACGCCGTCGATTCACAAGGCGCAATGCGCGTGCAGCGCTTTGCATTCTCCACAATGTCTAGTGTGTCTCGCATACCTCGCATAAGACATCGCCTGAGAGACACGTTGGAGACAGCACACAATCTCAGCAGTTTCGTGTGGAGATTGAAGTGAAGATCCAGCACCAAAACGACGCAGCCAGAATGTCGAATCCCCCACGTCACGTTTGCCTACGCTTCTCATCCTCAACGCGGTATCCTAGACGATGCTTCGTTCGACGTCGATGAGCACACTGTTTACATGCGTGCATTGCAGCTTGCGCGATAAGCTCCAGGAGACGCAGTTCAGGATGCAAAACCTGGAATGCGTCTTCTGGAGATGCACGCTGACAGTTTTTATGCAAAAGCCAGCGCCGTGTTTCATTGGCTTCAATTTAACCAATCTCGTGGCGCCACAATGTCGCGACTCCGATGTCCATTGATCAAACTGAGTGAAGCATTGAGCCAGCGAAACGAACGTGATGAACTGTCGGCTCCGTCTTCTCGTGGTGAAAATACACGATCAGTGTGTTGCTTCCCACACGCGTAGAAGAAATACTCTCGGGAAACTAACCGCATTAACGCCGCGCGACATCGCTCTTACAACCTTTACGTTCACCAAAACCGTTGCGTTTGTTACAACGCTGGCCAACACAATTCACATTTTCTACGGGAGTCCCAGCCTCGACTATTCTAGCGCTCACGCCAAGCATGCTTTGCTGAGGTGATTTCGATTCACAAAGCACAGGCAGCAAGCGTTACACGAGTGTCGCAAACGTGACGAGGCGCTGCAGCATACCCTTCGTGTGCGTTCCTAGCAGCTAACAGCATCCCACATTCGCACAAACAAAGCCATCCCCCCCCATTCGATTCAGTCAAGTTCTCGTCGGAAAAACGCA
>NW_013652601.1:0-3325 GCF_000499385.1 Eimeria necatrix
ATACGCCCGCACGCCGCCGCAGACTCGGCCAGCATATTCACCAACATGAACATCAAGGTGAATGTTTTCAAAGCGGATACAAACGCCACTTAGCTTGAACCACGAGGAGACATACTTGCTGGACTTGAGTCATCTTTCCATCAACGCTTCCAGCGGTTTCCAGACGCTTAGTCAACGCGCGCACGCAGTACTCTAAGCCCAGCACAAGGCAGTATACAAGTTGCTCCTCAATAGTACTAGAGAGGGAACATCTGGGTAGTCTATAAAGCACACCCCAGGTGCGAAGGCACAAGTAGGTGATAATCTCGGGCATAAAAATATTGACATGATGACTAGAAACATCGCACAACAAGGCAGCTCCCTAGGTCTAGTTGTACATCAATCAATCCCCTAGTTATGCACCTTCTAAACACAATTTCAAAACGTGTGGAGAGTTCTAGTTTTCTAAAGCTACAAAATTGTGACAGCCCTGCAGCATTCGTGAATCTATTATTTGCAATTGCACGAAGAACACCCAAAATTGCATCGCATCTGTACCGTAGCAAACGCCTACGTTGCTCTAGCGGCGCAATCTGCCGAGGAAATTGTCGATATTTGGACTTACTACAAAGCCAGCGACGTTATCCTGGCAAGCCTATGTGTTGCGTTAATGCAACAGTGCCCGGATGCAAATAAAGCCTTTTACAACTTATTTTCTTATGCAGAAAAACCCTTATGTACCCCGTCCGTGGATCTGGATGGCAATCGTGACCAACATTTCAACAGGAGGCGATTATAGAATAGGATTTTCATCGTAGCAAAGTTAGAGTGCAACATGTACTGTGGCAGTGCTCTCCTACAAAACGCGTCCATGGCACACCTAAGCAACTGTCCTTCCTACGTCGTAAGCAGAGAGCAAACCGCAACTGACGGTAACGCGGCTTCTACGCATCCAAAGGACAATGAAAAGATGAAAAAAATCGAGCAAATACACCATGTCGCTTCTATGCATGCCTGCGTTTCACAGAAGCACATTTGAGAAAGGAGCACACCAGGAACTGCAACGCATCCCGCATCAGCCCTTTTTCCAGCACAAAATTTTAAAGAGAAGTCACGGTGGTAAGCCTTCTGCCGCCGCAGGACTTTCGACGTTGTTTCATGGCTTTTAACCTTCAAGATCGACACGTTTGAAGAAACATTTGTCATGTACTCTGGAAGATGCTTTCTAGTGCTTCGGCAAAGGCACGTGATGAGCCACATACCATCTGTTTGGCATTCGCACAGGTTCATACCCACAATAGTGTCCCGCAGATTGTTAGCAGCTGGACCAAATTTGATGCAATTCTTTTGAACTGGAGCTACCTGTTCAGTAATTGGGCTAGCAAACATAAACAATCCATACTTTTCCTTCGCCGAAGTTGAATTCAAGCTGACCCTGTTACAGCTGCAACTCATTTGATTGCGTGCATTGAAAGCAATGCACGTTATTTTCAACAGGTGTCTACCAGCCCAGCTGGCACGCCTGAAGATATACCTGTCCGACAAGCGGATAGTGAGATCTTTGGAAACGTTCCGTGGCAAATACAGTGCCACTTACGCATATGCCGACTCCGGGCAGGAAGCACGCACACGTGGCATTACGGATATGCTAACTCACTTGCAGCGTCACTGAAAACCCCATTAAAAGCCTCAAAGGACCTTGTTCGGCAATGCGTACGCGCGAAGAATTAATTTTCGCTGCGCCATCCTGCGAGCCAACGTTATCTTCTGGCCCAGCAATCCCAACGCTGCGCATGTCATGTCTCGTACTGTTAAACACATTACTGAACCACAAGCTTGTTTAGCTGCTTTGGTACCTTATCTCTTTGTGGCGAATTACCAGAAAATTGGCAGACAACGATGGTACAAGAAAAAGAAGCCAAAAAAATAGCGTCCCTTGGATTGTGTTCTTCCTGATGTGTGCAGCTTCTTCTGCAACTGGATTCTTGTCAAAGCCATATCGTTTTCCAGGTAGAGCAAAGCTCGATGTTTCCGCAAGTCTGGTTTACGTCTTGGCGAACCACAATTCCACAATGCAATGCAAGTGTTTTATACGTGGACGCAAGCTCCGACAGATATTCCAGCTGACGCATTTCGGAACAAAGTGTCTGTCAGCACAAACAAAATGGGAAAATCGAGGTGGCAGTACATTCACCACGCATCATTCCCTTCATAAGTCGCGACTCCAGTAACTGACTTAAATATTATACGCTGCTGATGTTGGAGCTCCTCCACCAGCAGTGCTGCGTGGATGCAAACATGGTTGAGGGTAACCGTTGAGCTTTAGAAGGGGATTATAGGAAAGCTTGCAAGTATCAGGCCCATCCTAACCGGGCCATGTAGCACTCTTGGTTCTGGTTATAGCTAGCGCACGCGAGCATCACGGCTTGCAGTGACTAAGCGTGATCAAATTCGCACGCCCTTTGCAGTACATACAGACATGGATATATGCGTTAAAGCATCAACTTCTCTACATTCAGCAGCATCCGTGAACCACATGAACATTACTCGCAAAACATCGTGCAGCGGACGGTTACTTCTGCCACTGAGGCGCTTTGACACCCAATGCTATATGGGATGATTGAAATCGTACTTGGTTTCTTGCTGCTGTTTTACAGTAAAGAATTGGACAAGAACTGATTTCTTAACATCACTGCGCATTCAGCGAGAATAAATGAGGGGACAATGCGCATTACGTACTCCACTACGGAATTACACACCTTCTGGAAAACAACAGATTGTCGTCCACATGTTCACGGTAGAATGACTATGGAAAATTCTGAGGTATTGCCTATTCGCATACCGCGTCAACTCCACTGTCTTGAGTGACGCAGTGAAGGCTGAGTGGGATCTGGTTCATACACTCCACCAAACTCTCAATTCTGTTTAGGGCGCAGAGGCTCGCGACTATGAAACAGTGCTTTATTAGACGTCCCTATTACACGTTGTCCCTATTATACGCGTAATGACTGTAAATGAAGCAAAACTGCAAAAATGGTTGTTCTAATGCTCTACTCAGTTCTCTGAATCGGTAAAAATAGCATGCGCCTAAGCTCGTTGCGCTTAGACAGCGAAAAAGCTTGAAACAATTGGTCTGCTGTGGGGGCTCGCCAGCCGGAAGAAGCTCTATCCACAAGCTCAGGAAGCTGTGGTACATTGTGCTCCTTAAATGTATGGTATACGCTCCTAGATGGCAAAGTGCTGCTTGCAGAAAAAATTGTCGGGCTAGCATGTGTCTTACAATTTGGGAAATGCCACGGAAGACCGCACAGCAATACCCTGCAAGAACCAGCAACTTCAAATCTAT
>NW_013652602.1:5000-15000 GCF_000499385.1 Eimeria necatrix
GGCCCCCGGGGGCCCCTGGGGGCCCCCCGGGGGCCCCTGGGGGCCCCCCGGGGGCCCCTGGGGGCCCCCCGGGGCCCCGGGGGCCCCCGGGGCCTCGGGGGCCCCCGGGGGCTCGAAGGCCCCCTGGTGCCTAGGGGGCCCCGGGCCTTTGGGGGCCCCTGGGGCCTCAAGACCTTCTGCAGCATTATTAGGGGCTTTTAATGCATTTGGGGGCCTCAGGGGCCCCCCTTCGAGCTCTTGCGGAGGTCTTGGGGGCCCCTGGGGGCCCTCGGGGGCCCTTAGAGACCCTGGGGGCCCCCCCAGGGCCCCCTGAGGCCCCTGAGGGCCCCCAGGGGCCCCCAGGGGCCCCGGGGGCCCCTTAGGCGCAGAAAAGTCGGGGGCCCCTGGGGGCCCCAGAAGCTCGGGGGCCCCCAAGTGCTCTAAAGGGCCCCGGGGCCCCAGGGGCCCCTGGGGCCCTGGGGGCCCCGGGGGCCCCCGGGGGTCAGGGGGCCCCTGGATCTCGGGGGGCCCCTGGGGCCCAGGGGGCCCCCTAGGGTTTGGGGGCCCCTGGGGATCTGGGGACTGGTGAGGGTCTTTGAGTTCATTCTTTTGGTTTTGTTTTCTTTTTTCTGTTGCTGCTAAAGCTATGATTGCTGCGATGTCTATGAGGCGGTCTTTGGCAGCCATTGTGTTGCTGCTGCTGCTGCTGCTGCTGCTGCTGCTGCTGCTGAAGTGACCCCGGGAGGCAGCAGCTTTAAATGGGACTTTGGGGCTTTTCGAAGAAGAAAAAACTTTTAAATATTATCAGAAAAAAGAAAAGAAGAATTAATTAAAGAAAGGCAAACGTGGGGCCCCCGGGGAGGCCCCCCACCGCAGCCCTGACTCAAGAGTCCTTGCTGCTGCTGCCGCCGCTGCTGCTGCTGCTGCTGCTGCTGCTGCTGCTGCTGCTGCTCTTTTTTAACTTCTTTGGAGTAAAATTAACGCAATAATTATAATTTTCAGCTTAAAAAAGAAGTAATTAAATTAATAATTCAACCTGGCAGAAAAGCCGGGCTGAGATCATCAGGTGTCGATACACCTGACGGGGGGCCCCAGGTGCAGCGCCGAATGGGGGGCCCCCAGGTGTCGATATCTGCTCTAAAACGGCGTTTTAAATGACCAAATTTAAATTAAATAAATCAATTTTAAATAAAACTTTTAAATTAATTCATTTAATTTGAAAAAGCACCGGAAAAAACGCTGAAACTGCAAGGTCACCTGACTCGGTGGATCTCGCTCAGCAAGCTGCGGAATCTTTTGTGATTCCTTCGGCGGAATTTGTTGAATTTGAAGTTTAATTGTCTTTAAATTGAATTCAATTTAATTTAAATTGACTTAATTTAACTCAATTTAATTTAATTTAATTTAATTTAATTTATTTTAATTCAAATTCATTGAAAAAACTCTTGAGGCGGCCTTTGGAGCTGCTGCAGAGGCGCCCGGTGTGCCAGCCAGCGCCGCCAGACGAAAAAGCAGAGGTTAGGGTTTAGAGTTTAGGATTTAGGGTTTAGGGTTTAGGGTTTAGGGTTTAGGGCCTAGGGTTTAGGGTTTACAAAGCGATACTAGACAGCACAAAGGGAAGAAGGGAGAGGAAAACCATGCATGAACTTACCCGCATTTTGCAGTGCCTTCATCATTGTTTTCGAAACCACGTTTGAGGGTTTAGGGTTTAGGGTTAAGGGTTTAGGGTTTAGGGTTTAGGGTTCAGGATTTAGCGTTTGGAGTCTAGCGTTTAGCGCCTAGCTTCGTTGTGCCGTTGTTCCCCTTTTAGGGTTTAGGGTTTAGGGTTTAGGGTTTAGGGTTTAATGTTTAGGGTTTAGGGTTTAGGGTTTAGGGTTAAGGGTTTAGGGTTTAGAGTTCCCAATCCTTTAGAACGCTGAGGAGTCCTTGAGGTGTACGTACACCTGATTAACAGGCTCTCAGCGCAATTTTCTTTTCTTCTCAAAAGTCATTTTAATGATTTTTAAATTCTTTTGAGAAGATATTTTAAATTCCAGAAAGTGTTTATTTATATTTTTAAAAGTATATAAAATTATACTTTTATAAATACTTTTGCAAATGGTAAGAATGCAATTTTTTATTTTTCGAACTTTAAGGAAATGCTTTTGGATATTTGTCAGAAGCAAGACTATTTGATCCGCATAAATCAACAATTTTCAATAAAAATAAATCAATTTATTTATTTACTATATAAATAAATAAATAAATGAATAAATAGATAATAAATAAGTAGGTAAATAAATGATTAATAAATAAATAAATAGGTAAATAAATAAATACGCGGAACATTTCTGCATGGGGTCCTTTATTTAGATTTTAAATAAATCACACAAAAGCAAATAAATACATTTAATGAATTTATTTTTGTTTTTCGTTATTTTTCTTCATTTGGACTTTAAATAAATCAAACAAAAGCAAATAAATATATTTTATGAATTTATTTTTATTTTCCAATTGCATACATTCATATTTGATTGGAATTCCATTTAAAATTAAAAATATATATAAATATATATTTATATTTATACATTTATAAATAAGTGTTTGTATATATATAAAATTAAATACATATATATATATATATATATATATATATATATTTATGCATGAATAATAAGAATGCATTTGTTCTCTTGTATTAAATAAATAAAGTAAATTGAATAAATAAAACAAATAAAATAAATAAAATAAACAAAATAAATAATATAAATAAAATAATAAAATAAATCAAATAAATATAATAAATATAATAAATAAATTTAGCAGAAAGTCCCGGCAAAAAGAAACCAAATATTTGCGCATGCAGGTGTACGCACATTCCGAGTGTACGTACACCTGCGCACACTATTCAAATAATTACAATTACAACTATAATTATAATTGTAATTATAATTATAATTAATAAATATAATTATAATTATAATTATATTTATAATTATCATTCTAATGCTAATTCTGATAATTGTAATTATAATTATATTCATCAGAATTAGAATTAGAATGATAATCATAATTATAATCTTAACGACAATTTTAGTTAGGATTAGAAGTAAAATTAGAACTAAAATTGCAATTATAATTAGAATTAGAATTATATTATAATTACAATTACAATTATAATTATAATTATAATTATAATTATAATTATAATTACAATTACAATTATAATTATAATTATAATTATAATTATAATTGTAATTGTAATTGTAATATAATTCTAATTATAATTATAATTATAATTATAATTATATTAATCTTTATATTTCTAGTCAGAATTGCATTTATAAAATAATATTTACATTTGCGCAAATGCAAAAATTGCAAATCTAAAATTTGTTTTTTGAATTTATGGAGTTTTAAATGCGGAGAAATTTAAAGAAATTAATTTCAGAAAAATAAAAATGAAATTTAATTCTTTTTTGTTTATTTGTTTTATTTTTATTTCCAAATTCTCTTTGTAATCCAGTCTGTCTAAAATGGCATTATTACTATTATTCTGTTATCATAATAGTAGTAATATTATTATTATTATTTTTATTATTATTTCAATATATTATATTATGTTATTCTTATTAGTATGTTATATCACATCATATTATTATTATTATTACTACTACTATTATTATTGCATTATATTATATTATTATTATTATTATATTTTATCACATTATATTATTATTATTATTGGTACTATTATTATTGTTATTGTTATTATTATTATTATTATTATTATTATTATTATTATTATTACTATTATTATTACTATTATTGTCATCGCTATTATCCTTATTATCGTTCTCATAATATTGCTATTACTATTATTATTATTATTATTATTGTTATTATTATTATTATTATTATTACTATGATTATGATTATGATTATTATTATTATTATTATTATTATTATTATTATTATTACTAACAGCAAGTACAGATAATTAAAAGGAGAAGTAAACCGGCAAATGAACCTTTTGTGGTTTTAAAAGTCCTTTTGCATGCATTAAATTAAATTTATTTTCAAAAAAGAAAATCCAAAAAATGATTTATTTAAAACTTCCTCGTCCCGATGTTCCTGCATCGGGAGGTGTATGTACACTGGAAGTGCCTAGACGCGAAAGGTCTCAGGCAAAGACACTCGAGATTTGCCCTAAACTCTAAACCCTAAACCCTAAACCCTAAACCCTAAACCCTTAACCCTAAACCCTAAACCTTTAATTCTCTAGGTATACATTTAGGTATAAACATGTGTGGATGGCTATAAGCGCTACAGGCTTTAGATTTCATAACCTAATGAAGTTCGTAAACCCTCAACGTAAACCCTAAACCCTAAACCCTAAACCCTCGCAAATACCATGAACTCTAAACCCCAGACCCTAAACCCTAGGTCATAAACTCTGGCGGTGAAAGAACTAATATATTCTGATTTTAAAAACCTTTTCATTCAAAAAGGGTTTTGGGAATTTCCAGAAAAGTGCAAAAAGATGAAAAGCATTTCTTGTGCTCGCGGTGGTCTGTGTTGTTGAGGTGTATGTACACCTCAGGCTTTGCATGCAACGACGAAAAGTTTTGAATTCTTTTGAAATATATTTTAATTTATTTTGAATTTAAAATGAAGAGGTAAAACTAGCAATTGAACTGCAGCAGCAGCAGCAAACACTGCTGCTGCTGCTGCTGCTGCTGCTGCTGCTGCTGTCGGTGGCGGTCTGCGGCTGCATGGGCGCAGGAGGGGTTGTGAGTTGCGGGAAGCCCTAAACCCTAAACCCTAAACCCTAAACCCTAAACCCTCTTACTTTAAAAAATAAAGGGAATTAAATGGTGTTTTTCCCGTTTTAAAAACCCCAAACCCTCGGGGTGTTCAGCAGCAGCAGCAGCAGCAGCAGCAGCCGGTCCGGTTCGGCGATGATGGAGTTTTTCTTCGTTTTTTTGCATTTTTGAAAAATAAATCAAAACTCAATTATGTTTTATCATTTTTAATTCAATTAATTCTTTTTTTCCTTCAAAATGGTCTCCAATTGCCCCAAAGAAACCCCCCTGGGGGCCCTCCCCCCGGACCAGCTCCTCAGAACCCTCAGGTCCCTGCACACAGCCAAACACGGTGAGGCCCCAAACCCCAAACCCTAAACCCTAAACCCTAAGCCCTGAGGGCTGGGCCTCAAAGCCAGCAGCAGCAGCAGCAGCAGCAGCAGCAGCAGCAGCAGCAACAGCAGCAGCAGATAGAAACGCCCTGCGCCGACTCCCGCAGCGGCTACAGGTTTTCCAGCTGCTGCTGCTTCCGCAGCAGCAGCAGCCGCTGCTGCTGCTTCAGCAGCAGCAGCAGCAGCAGCAGCCGCTGCTGCTGCCAGCAAGTGCAGCTATTTACGAGCTGGCCCTCAGTTTCGGTTTCTTCGCGCTGCTGCTGCACCTGTTGTTGCTGCTGCTGCTGCTGCATCTGTTGTTGTTGCTACTGCTGCTGCTGCTGCTGCTGCTGCTGCTGCTGCTGCTGTGCACACAGGACTGCTGCAGCTGCTAGTTGAAGTGACAGCCGAGAAGGAGACTCTGCTGCAGCAAAGGAGACAGCTGAGGGAGGAGGAGAAGCAGCTGCAGCAGCAGCTCGAGTGAGAAAGTCCACAATTAGGGTTTAGGGTTTAGGGTTTAGGGTTTAGGGTTTAGGGTTTAGGGTTTGAGTGGCGTGTTTCGCGGCGCTGTGTCTTTAGGGTTCAAGGAAGGGGACTCAGTCTTTTTCAAGCAGTTCTAATGGAGTGAGCATGCAAACCCTAAACCCTAAACCCTAAGCCCTAAACCCTAAACCCTAAACCCTAAACCCTAAAAAATGGGACAACGGCACGGCGAAGCTAGACGCGAAGGCTTTGCGCCTAAACCGTAAACCCTAAACCCTAACCCTAAACCCTAAGCCCTAATCCTAAACCCTAACCCTAAACCTTAAACCCTATCCCTAAACCCTAACCCTAAACCCTAAACCCTAAACCCTAAACCCTTTGTGGAGTGCATCTCAGCTTCGGGGTCTCCGGCCTGCAGGGCCTCTTGGGGCACCCAAAGGAGTCAAAAAGGAAATTAGAAAAAGAAGAAAAAGAAAATAAAAAAGAAATTAAAAAAGAAAATAAAAAAGAAATTAAAAATGAAATCAAAAATGAAATCAAAAATGAAATTAAAAAAGAAATCAAAAAAGACAAACCTCCTTCCGCCAAGTACCTTCTTCAAGCCCGCAGAGACCCAGTAAGTCAGTACCCTCATTGTCGCCTCAAGGGGCCCCCCGGGGGGCCCCGGGGGGGCCCCTGGGGGCCCTTAAGGGGGCCCCCTGGGGGCCCTTAAGGGGGCCCCTGGGGCCCCCTGGGGCCCCCTTGGGGGCCCCCCCGCGGGGCCCTTAAGGGGGCCCCAGGAGCGGCTTCTAAGGAGGCCTTTAGGGTACTAGGGCCCCCTGGGGGCCCCCTGGGGGCCCCCAAAGGGTTCAGGGGCCCCTGCTGAACCCTTCTGGGGGCCCCCTGGGGGCCCCCAAAGGGTTCAGCAGGGGCCCCTGAAGAGCGCCGAGGGGGCCCCCTGAGGCCCCTGTGTGGGGCCGGGGAGCAGCAGCAGCAAATTGGACTTTTATTTATTTATTTATTTATTTGTTTATTTGTTTTTGTTTAAATGTTTATTTTATTTTAAAAGTATTTTAAAGTCTTTTCTTTTTGCTGCTAACAGTTTTCCTTATTTTCTTTTTTCTCTTTTTCTCTTTGCTGCTGCCAGGGCCTCCAAAGAGACACGGGGGGCCCCCCTGTCCCTTTTGCTGCTGCTGCTGCTGCTGGGGCCCCTGTGGGGCTGGGGGCCCCCATAGGGGGGCCCCCCAGCAGCCCCTGCGACTTGGGGGGCCCCTGGGGGCCCCCAGACCTGCTGGGGGCCCCCAGGCCACTAGGGGCCCCCGGGGGGCCCCCAGGGGAACAGCCCCAGCTTGCTGCAGACAATAACGGAGACACAGGGGGCCCCCTGCCCCTGGGGGCCCCCCCGGGGGCCCCCCCGGGGGCCCCCCTGGGGGCCCCCCTGGGGGCACCCCTGGGGGCCCCCCTGGGTACCCTATCTCTAGGGGCCCCCTGGGGGCCCCTGCCGCTAGGGGCCCTCCAGGGGGCCCCCAATGCGGGGGCCCCCTCGGCATTTGCAGCTGAGAAAAAGGGTACAGGAAGTGTTGTAAAGGGAACAGAAGGAGATTGCTGCTCCAGTGGAGACTCTGCTGCTGCTGCTGCTGCAGGTGGGTGCAGCAGCAACGGGAGCAGCAGCAGCAGCAGCAGCAGCAGCAGCAGCAGCAGCAGCAGCGGCGGCGTCTCTGTGGGAGATGATAGGCCTGGAAATGAAAGCACAGGGGACTGCAGCAGTGGGAGCAGCAGCAGCACCTTCAGCAGCAGCAGCAGCACCTTCAGCAGCAGCAGCAGCACCTTCAGCAGCAGCAGCAGCACCTTCAGCAGCAGCAGCAGCACCAAACTCCTAGGTAGCAGCATAATAGAGAGGAGCAGCAGCAGCAGCAGCAGCAGCAGCAGCAGCAGCAAGCAGCAAGAGTGGCGCTGCAGAAGCCGGCTGCTGGCACTTCAAATCAGCGAAGCTCTTGGCCTTGAAGAGCCTTCGGGGGCTTTTGCTGCTGCTGCTGCCAGTGCTGCAGCAGCAGCAGCAGCAGCAGAAGAAGATTGCTGCGCTGCTGAAGCTGCAGCAGAAAGAGAGGCACAATCCACGCCGCCGACCGCTCTTTCTGCTGCTGCTGCTGCTGCTGCTGCTGCTGCTGCTGCTGCTGACCCTCCGGCTGCTGCACTGGAAGACACAGCGCCCAGCGCGGCTGGGAGTTCGTCTCCTGCTGCTGCTGCTGCTGCTGCTGCTGGCTCTGCAGCTGCTGCTTCGAAGCAGCCGCACTCCCTTCCCTTTTACCCGAGTGCTGCAGCAGCAGCAGCAGCAGCAGCAGCAGCAGCAGCAACAGCAGCAGGGGACCCTTTTGCTGCTGCAAGGACTGCAGATAGGGGGGCCCCTTCTCCGCCGCAGGAGCAGCAAAGCCTGCAGCAGCATCGGCTGCCCCCCGATGGAACCCAGAGCCCTACAGCAGCAGCAGCAGCAGCAGCAGCAGCAGCAGCAGCAGCAGCAGAAGCAGCAGCAGAAGCAGCCACAATCAAGTCTTGTTCAGAGGGGGGCCCCCAAGCAGCAGCTAAAGAGTCTCAGGGGCCCCTGGAGACCTCAGAAGTTGCTGCGCAAGTGTCTGCCAGAGGCAGAAGCAGCAGCAGCAGCAACAACAGCAACGGCAGCAGCAGCAGCAGCAGCAAAACCAGCAGCAACACCAGCAGCAATAGCAGCAGCGATTCCAATAGCAGCGACAGCAGCAGCAGCAGGCGCTTCGCTGCGACGGCAAACAGCAGCTGCACTCACGACAGCAGCAGCAATGGGACCCGCAGCAGCAGCAGCAGCAGCAACAGCAGCAGTAGCAGCAGCAGCAGCAGCAGCAGCAGTAACAGTAGCAGCAGCAGTAGCAGCAGCAGTAGGCGTCGAGCTGCAGCAGAGCCGCTGACCCTTGCGGAGGCGTTCAGCAGCAGCAGGATCAGCAGCAGCAGCAAAAGCAACAGCAGCAGAAGCAGCAGCAACAGCAGAAGCAGCAGCAGCAAAAGAGCAGACACTGCAGACCTGTTGCTGCAGAAGCGGCCCTCTCCCGGAGGCAGTCGGGCTTCAGGTGCTGCAGCAGATTCAGCAGCAGCAGCTGCTGCTGCAGCAGCAGCAGCTGCTGCAGCTGCTGCAGCAGCAGGTTCTGCTGCTGCTGCTGCAGCAACGAAAAAGCCACAGGGGCCCCCGGAGGGTCCTGTACCCTCTCTGCGGCTAGCCAGGGGGCCCCCAGAAGTGGGGGGCCCCCCTGGACTATTTGCTGCTGAAAGGGCCCCCCTGAAGACCCTTTGGGGTGTGCGGCCGCCTCAGCAGCAGCAGCAGCAGCAGCAGCAGCAGGGAAACAGGAGCCTCACTGCAGCAGCAGCAGCAGCAGCAGCAGCGGTGCAGCCTGCTGCTGCAGGCAGCCAGCAGCAAATAAGGGAAGGAGGGGGGCCCCTCCTTGAAGTAGAAGTGAACCCAAAAAGGGGGGGGGGCCTCCTGGTATCTTGGGAGGTGAAGGGGGCCCCCTCGAGGCCCTTGCTGCTGCAGGCTTGTGTCCTTCAGTGCAGCAGCAGCAGCAGCAAAAGCAGCAGCAGCAGCAGCAGCAGCAGCAGCGCTGGCGGGGAAAGTAGGCAGCAGCAGCTGCTGCTGCACTCCGATTGCAGCCCTCTCTCAATCCCCCCTTTAAGCAGCAGCGGCGAGTACCACATTACTCTCTTAGTGAAACAGCAGCAGCAGCAGCAGCAGCAGCAGCAGCAGCAGCAGCAGCAGCAGCAGCAGCAGCAGCAGCGGCCAGTGTGTGGGGTTTCTGTACAACTTGCTCTCGAAAACAACAATATAATTAATCAAAGAATAAGACCTTTGCCAGTCCACAGACTTTCCATTAGGGGCCCCCCAACCCCCAGGGGGGCCCCCACCCCCGGGGGCCCCCTGACCCCCCAGGGGGGCCCCCCACAGGGGGGCCCCCCAGCCCCCCTGGGGGCCCCCGCACAGGGGGGCCCCCTAGACCCTATGGGGCCCCCGGCCCCAGGGGGCCCCCCAACCCCCAAGGGGGCCCCCACCTCACAGGGGCCCCCAACCCCCAGGGGGGCCCCCATCCCAGGGGGGCCCCCCAGTGAGTTTGCTGGGGGCCCCCAGACCTCCCCAGGGGCCTCTCCAGAGGGGCAAGCCACTGGGGGGGCCCCTGAAGGGGGCCCCCAAAGCTTCCCAAGCATGCGGGGGGCCCCCCCGCAATTGCTGCTGACAGAACAAGAACAACAACCCCACCAAGGGGGGCCCCCCAGCAGCAACTTAACCCAGGGGGTCCCCCGGGGGCCCCCTGAGGCCCCTGGGGGCCCCTGGGGGGACTTCAGCAGCAAGGGCACACAGCGCAGTGTACGTACACCGGCGACTGCAGCAGC
>NW_013652602.1:20000-50000 GCF_000499385.1 Eimeria necatrix
ATTTCTACCTCGGTAAACCCTAAACCCTAAACCCTAAACCCTAAACCCTAGCGGGGCAGGCGCAGGGGCCGGAAAGCTCCCGACGCGCTTTGAAACGCCGACTTCACGCCCGCCACAAACCCCAAACCCTAAACCTAAACCCTAAACCCTAAACCCTAAACCCTAAACCCTAAACCCTAATTGCCTTTGTGAATTCAGGGCTCTCCTGCATACCCCTGGTATGGCTCAGTGCTCTCTGCTACATCACTGGTAAGTCTCCAAACCCTAAACCCTAAACCCTAAACCCTAAACCCCGAAAATTTGAACACAGAGCCTCCAGACTTTGTCCTGGATTGAGGGTTTAGAATGCTGGGGTTTGGGGCTCCGAACACTGGGCCTTGGGCCTCAGGCCCTAGGGTCTAGGGTTTAGGGTTTAGGGTTTAGGGTTTAGGGTTTAGGGTTTGGGTGTGCTGCAGCGCCGCTGTTGCTGGGGGCCGGCGTCGTGACGATCGTCTTCCGGCGGAGGCAAATAGTAAGGAGATAAATAAATAATTAAATTAATTATTTTAATTAATTTAATTTAATTAATTAATTAATTAAATTAAATTAATTAATTAATTAAATTATTTAATTAATTAAATGATAAATAAATAATAATGAAGTCATTGGTCCCAATGCGAAAAAGAAAAAGTTTTCTGCGCTTTGCGCCGCAGCCTCCTGAAGGAGAAATCCTCCCCAGCTTCTAACCCTAAACCCTAAACCCTAAACCCTAAACCCTAAACCCTAAACCCTCGTGCAGAGCTTGTGGGCTTCGGGGTTTACTGAGGGACGAATCTAGCTCGGGGGGCCCCCGCGTCTAGTACCCTTTCTTCGGGGGGGGCCCCCAGGGCCCCCCCCGGGGGGCCCCCCGGGGGGACCCCTGGGGGGACCCCAGGGGGGCCCCCAGGGGGGCCCCCAGGGGGGCCCCCAGGGGGGCCCCCCGGCCTGTACCCTCCGTAGCAAACAGGAAGGGACAAAGGAGGCAGCAGGGGGGGCCCCAAGTAGTTTGGAGACAATGGGAAGTCAGCCCTGAGGAAGGACAGGCAATTTTATTTTGTTTGAATGTTAAATACTTTTTGGCGAGGGTTTAGGGTTTAGGGTTTAGGGTTTGGAGCCCGCGCGCAGCAGGCACACGAATCGCTGGCTGGCGAGTCCTGGACTGATGGCTAGCTGCTCTTGGCTAGCTAGCTGCTCTTGGCTAGCTAGCTGTTTCTTGCTGGCTAGCTGCTCTTGGCTAGCTAGCTGCTTCTCGCTGGCTAGCTACTCTTGGCTAGCTAGCTGCTTCTTGCTGGCTAGCGGCTTCAAGCTGCCCTGGTAGCAGGCTAGCTAGCTAGCTAGCTAGCTAGCTAGCTAGGTGACACTCTGTCCAGCAAATTAGCTAGCTAGCTAGCTAGCTAGCTGGATACCTGGATAGCCACCTGGCCAACCAGCCAGCTAGCCAGCTGGCTAATTATATAGCTAGCTAGCTAGCTGGCCAGCCGGTTAGCTAGCTGGCTAGCTGGCTAGCTAGCTAGCTAGCTAACTAGCTGGCTAGCTAGCTAGCTGGGGGCTGGGGGCTCACCAGGTGAACTTGGCTTGCAAAAAGTGTTGTTCGGAAATTTGCAAAATGTGGAGAAGTTGTCGAATTAAATATTTAGTGAAGAGAGAAAGTCGAGGGTCTGCAAAGGAGAGAGAACCCGCGTAGACATTTCTGCAAAAGAAAGAAAAAGACAGGCAAAAAGAGAGACTTTTCGCGCTTTCGTCGAACCCCTAAACCCTAAACCCTAAACCCTAAACCCTAATGTCCTTGCTAGGGGGACTCAGCGAGAAAACCGGCGAAAAAAGAGGCATTTTCGCTTTTTTTGCACTAACCGCACAAACCCTAAACCCTAAACCCTAAACCCTAAACCCTAAACGCGTTGCTGAGAAGACGCCGAACGGAGGCAAAGCCAAAATAATGTTTCTTTCTTTTTGGGGTTTACTGGGAGCCTCTAAACCCTAAACCCTAGACTTCAAACCCTGAAGCTCCAGTTCCAAACCCTAAACCCTAAATCCTAAACCCTAAACCCTCAAACTCACCCCCAAAGAGCCTCCTTTATTCGGGCCGGGCAAATTTCGCCCTCCGCCATCGCCTGGTCCAGAGAGACCATGAGCTGTGCACAAAACCCTAAACCCTAAACCCTAAACCCTAAACCCTAAACCCTAACCCCTATGCCGCAAACCCCTGTACTGCTTGCAGCTTTGCTGCATCTGTCTAGCCAGTCCAGCGGCAGGTGAGCCTCGCCTTAGGGTTTAGGGTTTAGGGTTTAGGGTTTAGGGTTTAGGGTTGACGCACACCAAAGGCATATGACTGGCAGTTTTTGAGTTCCGCCTGGAGCTGAAACTCGCCCACCTGAAATTAAAAAAAAACGCACTCCAAAATTAGGGTTTAGGGTTTAGGGTTTAGGGTTTAGGGTTTAGGGTTTGAGGCGTACCCTCCAGACGTGCGCAGCCCTACACACGCCCAAGCCCCGTTCACAAAAACCCAGACCCCAAATCCCTAGGCCGAACCCCCAAACCCTAAACCCTAAACCCTAAACCCTAAACCCTAAACCCTAACCAGGCCAACTAGGATTTACCTTCTTCAGTTTCAGCCAGTCTCTAACCAACTCCCAAGATTGTTTAAATAAAAACTCATTTATTATTTCCCCAGCCACTTCAGCCCTCAAAGCCGAAACCCTAATTGCCAAACCCAAACCCTCAGCCAAACTGGGGGGGCCCCCCAGGGGGGCCCCCGGGGGGGCCCCCTGAGACGTTACGGGGGCCCCCAGAGGGGCCCCCCCATGGGTAGGCTGCATGGGGGAAAAGGAAGCAGAGGCGGAGGCAGCCGCGTCATCTGCTGCTGCTGCTGCTGCTGCTGCTGCTGGTTTTGCTGCTGCTGCTGCTGCTGCTGGTATTGCTGCTGCTGCTGCTGCAGCAGACACTTGTTTAGGGTTTAGGGTTTGGGGCTGCGCGTACTGGGCCATGCGGTGTACGTACACCCCACGGCTCAAAACCGCCTTGAAATCCTCAGGGGCAACTGGGGTGACTTTGGGGGGCAGCAAAGACTCCAGCCAGGCCTTAACTTTGCTGCTGCTGCTGCTGCTGCTGCTGCTGCTGCTGCTGCTGCTGCTGCTGAGTAGGGGGTTTTGAAAGAACTCGGCCTTGCGACTTTTGCTGCTCTGCATCAGCCGGCAGTGCAGCAGCCACAAGTGAATAACTAACAAATAAAAAGGACCATTAAAGCCCCCCGGAATGCCAAAAGCTGCAGCAAACACACAGCAGCAGCAGCAGCAGCAGCAGCAGCTGCAGCAGCAGCAGCTGCAGCAGCAGCAGCTGCTGCAGCAGCAGCAGAAGCAGCACTGCAGCTGCAGCAGCAGCAGTGTTGACGCGAGGTCCTTATGGGCTGCAGTGGCTTTGTAGGACGAGGCGGCGGAAAAGCAAGAGCACAGACATGCGGCAAGGGTTTAGGGTTTAGGGTTTAGGGTTTAGGGTTTGGCCACTTTTTTTAAGCTCTTCGTTTTCAACGCGCTCTAGAATAAGATGCAGCATTTGCCACGCGATTTGCGGGTACTCCTGGTGCCGCCTGCAGAAACAAACCCTAAACCCTAAACCCTAAACCCCAAACCCTAAACCCTAAACCCTAAACCCTAAACCCTGATCCCAAGGCGCTCTGTCCTGAAGGCCCCAAAGCCCGTGCGCTCCCTCCGCCGCAGCCCCTAAACCCTAAACCCTAGACCCTAGACCCCCACCCCCAAACCCTAAACCCTAAACCCTAAACCATAAACCCTAAACCCTAAACCCTAAACCCTAAACCCTAAACCCTACGTGAAGACCCTGTAGAGTGCGCGCTGGAGGGGGGCCCTCATGTGGGCCTGCAGGGGCAGTTCTCTTTTGGCGGTTTGTCTCGGAGTTATGAGCCACAAGGGTTTATCTTTTAAAATTAATTGACTTTCTTTTTGAAAAGCAGCAAACTCTTCGAGGCTTAGCTGCCGGAAGTACTGCGCACAAACCCTAAACCCTAAACCCTAAACCCTAAACCCTCGACGCGGATTCGCACGGGCTCAAAACCGCCGAAAACGCCTCCACCGTTCTGCACATACCACCTTTTAGGGTTTAGGGTTTAGGGTTTAGGGTTTGGGCGCTGCAGGCCCCGCAAGCAGCTGCCCGCAGCGCCTCTAGCCTGCCCACAAACACTAGGGTTTAGGGTTTAGGGTTTAGGGTTTAGGGTTTAGGCTCGTACAACAGGGTCTGTTGTTTTCTTGTTCTTCCGCCGCACAAGCTCATCCGGATGAATATTTTTATAAACCCTTTTCAGAAAACCCTCAACAGCTTTGCTGCTTTCCAGGGCCTCCCTGGAGGCCTCGGGGGGCCCCCCGGGGGGCCCCCCGGGGGGCCCCCCTGCAGCCAGGGGGGCCCCCCCAGCCATTTTGTGCTGCCGGGGGGCCCCCAGCTTTGGGCCTGAAAGCCCCAGGCGCTCTTTTAGGGCCCCCAAGGCAGCAGCAAGGGCCCCCAGCTGCCGCTGCTGCAGCAGCTGGGGGCCCCCAGGGGGCCCCCGGGGGCCCCCCGGGGGGCCCCCAGGGGGGCCCCCCAGGGGGCCCCGGGGATTCCATAGACTGATTTGAGGGGAAGGCGGGGGGGTAGGACTCTGCGCATTCTGCGCTTGAGTTCGTAGGACTAGAGAACCATCAAAAATTAGGGTTTAGGGTTTAGGGTTTAGGGTTTAGGGTTTAGGGGTTTGGGTTTTGAAAGAGGGCCGGGGTTTAGGGTGTTTGAGTTTTCCCCGGCTGGGGAGCCGCTCAACCAAAAATAGATAAGAAGACTAAAAAGAACAAGGAAGACCGAGGGTTTAGGGTTTAGGGTTTAGGGTTTAGGGTTTAGGGTTTAGGGCTTGGACGAAGGGCCCCAGGGTTTGGCCTGGACCCCTAGGGGGCCCTCGCCGCTGCTTTCTGGTTCGGTGTAGGGTTTAGGGTTTAGGGTTTAGGGTTTAGGGTTTAGAGTTTGTGTATCTATTCCGAGTGTAACTTTGCAATTTGATTGTGCGTGTTGAAAGCAGTGTTGGTTGGCGGTGTGCGTATTGAGGGTTTAGGGTTTAGGGTTTAGGGTTTAGGGTTTGTGTTGGGGCGTGCGCGGCGGTTTCTGGGCGAACTGGGGCGGTTTCTGGGTTTTTTTGGGTCGAAATTGCGGGAATTTTGCAAATATTTCCTCAAAAAGAAGAAATAAATGCAAAAAGAAGAAGTTTGACGGCAAAAGTGTTGCGAACGGCGATGTCGACGACGCACCCCGAAGTCACCGAGACCGAGTGGGACGCGCTGCAGCGCCGCTTCGGCAACCTGCCGCCGCTGCAGCAGCAGCAGCAAACTGAAGAAGCAAAAACACAAACCCTAATCCAAACCCTCGAGGGTTTAAACCCTCTCGAGTCCAAAACCCTTTCGCAACTAAACCACCTCGAAGACGACCTCGAGGAAAACACCCTCGAGTTCTACCGCCGCAAACGCCTCGACGAGCTCAAGCGCCAGCAACGCAGAAACAGGCAAGTGCTGCAGCAGCAGCAGCAGCAGCAGCAGCAAGTGCAGCAGCAGCAGCAGCAGCAGCAACTGCAGCAGCAGCGGCAACTGCAGCAGTAGCTGCTTCAGCGGCAGCAACTGCGGCAGCAGCTGCTTCAGCGGCAGCAACTGCGGCAGCAGCTGTTTCACCAGCAGCAACTGCAGCAGCAACTGCAGCAGCAGATGCAGCAACGCTAGCAGCAGCTGCTTGACCGGCAGCAGCAGCAACTGCAGCAGCAGCTGCTTCGCCAGCAGCAGCAGAAGCAGCAGCTGCAGCAGCAGATGCAGCAGCAGCAGTTGCGACAGCGGCCGCAGCACACCAGCAGCAGGAGCTGCTCAAGCAACCCTGGCAGCAGCAGCAGCAGCAGCAGCAGCAGAACTGACAGCAGCAGCAGCAGTGCAGTCACTTGCAACTGCAGAAGCAGCAGCAGCAGCAACAGCAGCAGCGGAATCCCGTGCAAATGCAGCAGCAGCAAAAGCTAAGCCACCTGCAACTGCAGCAGCGGAACTACTTGCAACTGCTGCAGCAGCAGCAGCAGCAGCAGCAGCAGCAGCTTTGATACGGCGGAATGCTTTCAAGGGGCAGCAGCGCCTCGTGCTGCTGCTGCAGCAGCGCCTCGTGCTGCTGCTGCAGCAGCGCCTCGTGCTGCTGCTGCAGCAGCAGCAATTTGAATTATTTATTTATTTATTTATTTATTTATTTATTTATTATTATTATTATTAATTAATTAATTAATTAATTAATTTATTTATTATTTGCTGCAGGTTCGGGCAGCTGCTGGAGCTGCAGCCGGGGGAATATGTGCGGGAGGTGACTGAGGCCTCAGCAGAAGACCCCGACGCAGCAGCAGCAGCAGCAGCGCCGCAGCAGCAGCAGCAGCAGCAGCAGCAGCAGCAGCAGCAGCAGCAGCAGGTGGGGGGCACGTGGGTGGTGGTTTTGGTCTACGAGGAGGGCGTGGCTGGCTGCGAGCTGCTGCGTGCTGCTTTTGCTGCTGCTGCAGTGCAGCACAAAGAAGTGAAGTTCATAAAAGCCAGCAGCAAATTAATTTCCCCACACTTCCCCAGCAGCAAAACTGCCCCTCGTGCTGCTCTACTTCGCGGGCTGCTGCAGCAAACAGCTGCAGGGGCTGCAGCACTGGGGGGGGGCTGCTGTTTCTGCTGCTGCAGTCGACCGCGCGCTCCGTAAACCCTAAACCCTAAACCCTAAACCCTAAACCCTAGTAAACCCTAAACCCGCGGGGGGCTGCGCGCCTGCGCAGCAGCAGGCGCGGCGCTGCGGCGAGTGCGGAGCCCTCCGGGACCCTAAACCCTCGACAAACCCTAAACCCTCGCGGAACCCTAAACCCTAGCCAAACCCTAAACCCTCGCCAAACCCTAATTCGTGGTTTGCGACACAGGCCGCTACGGAGTGCTGCGCAGCAAACCCGAAGAAACCTCCAGCGAAGACTCCGAAGAAGAAGCAAAAGAAAGAGTCCGCAGCAAGGGTTATTCTTCCACAACCCTCGACAGGCTCCTCAGCCGCAAACGCTAAACCCTAAACCCTAAACCCTAAACCCTAAACCCTAACCCTAAACCCTAAACCCTAGGGGGGCAGGGCGCTTCGGCGCGGGCGGCGCCCGCCTGGCGACGCCGCCCGCGGCCCCGAACCGCAAACCCTCGCGCCCGCCGGCGGGTTTAGGGTTTAGGGTTTAGGGTTTAGGGTTTAGGGTTTGCGTTTTCTGGCGCTTTTTGCCTGCTGCTGCTGGCGCGAAGCCGCGAGACTCTCCGGGGCCCAGAAGAGCTGCTGCTGCTGCTGCTTCAGCTCGGAGTGGGGAAATCGAATATAAATTAAATTCGAAAAGATTTGCTGCTGCTGCTGCTCTTTGCTGCTGAGGCTCTGCAGCAGCTGCTGCCGGTAAACCCTGTGAAAAGCCAGAGCTTCCGGGAACTGCTGCTGCGCGTACGCGCTCCAGTCTTCTTCTGCTGCTGCTGCTGCTGCTGCTGCTGCTGCTGCTGCTGCTGCTGGCGCTGCTGCTGCTGCTGCTGCTGGCGCTGCTGCTGCGCTGCTGCTGCTGCTCTGCACGGCCTCGGCGTGCAGGTCTGCGGGCAGCGCCTGCAGCGCGCGAAAGGCAGCAGCAGCAGCAGCAGCTTCGCGACGCAGAAAGGGCATTTCGAAGCGCTGCACACACAAGCAGCAGCTAGCTCAGCAGCTAGCTGAGTGGCTAGCTGTGGCTAGCTGAGTGGCTAGCTGAGTGGCTGGCTGAGTGGCTAGCTGAGTGGCTAGCTGAGTGGCTAGCTGTGGCTAGCTGAGTGGCTAGCTGTAGCTAGCTGAGTGGCTAGCTGAGTGGCTGGCTGAGTGGCTAGCTGAGTGGCTGGCTGAGTGGCTAGCTGAGTGGCTAGCTGAGTGGCTAGCTGAGTGGCTAGCTGTAGCTAGCTGAGTGGCTAGCTGAGTGGCTAGCTGTAGCTAGCTGAGTGGCTAACTGAGTGGCTAGCTGAGTGGCTAGCTGAGTGGCAGCTAGCTACTCAGCTAGCTGCACACCTGAGTAGCTAGCTGCACAGCTAGCTGTGCAGTCTAGCTACTCAGCTAGCAGCACACATGGCACAGCTAGCTACTCAGCTAGCTGCACAGCTAGCTGCACAGCTAGCTGCACAGCTAGCTGCTCAGCTAGCTGCTCAGATGGCCCAGCTGGCTGCCCAGCTAGCTGCCCCAATAGCCTAGCTAGCTGCCTAGCTAGCTGCCCGATAGCCCAGCTAGCTGTCCAGCTAGCTGCCCAGGTAGCGGGGTATTGGTTGCCCAGCTAGCTAGCCAGATACCTAGCCAGATAGCTAGCCAGCTAGCCAGCCAGCTGTCCAGTTCGCTAGCCGGCTAGCTAGCCAGCTAGCTAGACACCTAGCTAGCCGCAGAGCTAGCCAGCTTGCAACCTAGCGGCAGCTAGCTAGCCAAACAGCCCTACACCTAGCTAGCTAGCCATGGAGCTAGCCAGCCACGCAGCTAGCTAGCTAGCTAGCTAGCTAGCTAGCCACGCAGCTATCTGACCCCCCATCTAGCTAGCTGGCTAGCTAGCTAGCTAGCTAGCTGGCCCTCTAGCTAGCTAGCTGGCCCTCTAGCTAGCTAGCTGCCCCTCTAGCTAGCTAGCTAGCTAGCTAGCTAGCTAGCTGGTTTTGTACCGCTTTCTGGAGCTGAAAGAGCTCGAGGGCTTGTTGGAATCTGCTGCGATCTTCGAGAGAATCTGCGGAGTGTTTTGGAGAGAAAATGAAATCCAAAAGACTTTTTAATTTGCTGCTGCTGCGCAAAAAAGAAAGAGTTTCCCCCACGAGGCTTTCCGGCAGCTGCGGCCGGTACCGCCGCGGCGCTGCAGCAGCAGCGGCGGTCCTGCAGCAGCAGCAGCAGCAGCAGCAGCAGCAGCAGCAGCAGCAGCAGCAGAAGGAGAAGGAGGTGCAGCGAGGGTTTGGGGGGGAGGATGCGCGGGAAGGACTTATGGGGGGGAGCGGGGTTGGGGACTGAGGGACAAGTGAGGGTTTAGGGTTTAGGGTTTAGGGTTTAGGGTTTAGGGTTTAGGGTTTGGGGTTTGGGGTTTGGCGCACGAGGAAGCTTTCTTGACTTGCGGCGTCGCCTTCTTCTTCGGGGGAGGGGGGCCCCTACTGGGGGGCCCCCTGGGGGCCCCCCTTCTGCCCAAACTGAACAAAAAAGGGTACATTAAGTGAACCCTTTGATTCTCTTCCAATTTCTTTGCTCCTTGGGGGCCCCAGGAGGCCCTTCAGCACCCCCAGGGGCCCCCAAACCCTAATTTCAAAACAATAAATCCAAAATTAATTCCAAAATATTCAAATGCCCTCCAAATTTATTCTTTTGGCACTTCAGGGGGCCCCAGGGGCCCCCAGGGGCCCCCATGGACGCCCGGGGGCCCCCGGGGGGCCCCAGGGGGCCCACGGGGGGCCCCAGGGGGCCCCCGGGGGGCCCCCCGGGGGCCCCCAGGGGGGCCCTTTACCTTAATAAGATAAGTAATGGGTTAAATGGGTAGCATAAAAGAGTTCATGGAGATATTTTTGGGGTTTAGGGTTTAGGGTTTAGGGTTTAGGGTTTAGGGTTTTGTGTGTAGGCTTCTTTTCTAAGAAGGTCACAAAAGCGAATAGAAGGCTGGAACCCTTTAGTGATATCTTCTGCACACTCCATGCAAACCCTAAACCCTAAACCCTAAAGCGTAAACCCTAAACCCTAAACCCTAAACCCTAAACCCTAAACCCTAAACCCTAAACCCTAAACCCTAAACCCGCAAACCCTAAACCCTAAACCCTAAACCCTAAACCCTAAACCCTAAACCCTAAACCCTAAGCTGACCACTGCCCTAAACCCTAAACCCTAAACCCTAAACCCTAAACCCTAAACCCTAAACCCTAAACCCTAAACCCTAAAACAAAACCCTAAACCCTAAACCCTAAACCCTAAACCCTAAACCCTAAACCCTAAACCCTAAACCCTAAACCGCAAACCCTAAACCCTAAACCCTAAACCCTAAACCCTAAACCCTAAACCCTAAACCCTAAGCTGACCACTGCGCCACCAAGGCTTATCCCTGGCCAGTAAGGTCCAAGTTGCTCCTATATTTTGTTTTCTGTTCAAGAGCCTGGCCGTCGAGGGTTTAGGGTTTAGGGTTTAGGGTTTAGGGTTTGGGGCAGCGGCAACAACTGTGCTTGAGAGTTAGGGTTTAGCAAAGGTTTAGGGTTTGCTGCTGCTGCTGCACACTAAAGTAATGTACAGTTCGCCCTAAACCCTAAACCCTAAACCCTAAACCCTAAACCCCAGGCCTGCGCAGCCCGTGAATTCCCTTGCGGGCCAAAGTCCTATTTAACCTTTAGGGTTTAGGGTTTAGGGTTTAGGGTTTACGAGAGGGCTGCTGTCGTTCTTAAAAAGGGTTGAAGGCGCCACTTGGCTGCCTCTGTAAACCCTAAACCCTAAAAGGGCGAATAAACTCTAAACCCTCAGCACTGGGGCCCAAACCCTAGGCCTTCACAGAGGGTTGTTCAGGAGTAAACCCTAAACCCTCGAGCCTCAAACCCTAAACCCTCGAGCCTCAAACCCTAAACCCTCGTTCCGAAACCCTAAACCCTAGCGCGAGCTGGCTGCACTTCACTCCCAGCTCTTGAGCAAAACGGCATCGAAGCCTGCTGCTGCTGCTGCTGCTGCTGCTGCTTCTGCAGCAGCAGCCGGCGAGGCCCCTGCTGCTGCTGCTGCAGCAGCAGCAGCAGCAGCAGCAGGAACTGGACTAAAAGACACAGACAAACGGTCATAAAAAAGATATGCTGCAACATTTTGCGGCAGCAGCAAAGAAGGTGCGGAGCGCCGCCGGCAAATCTGCAATCGCAAACCCTAAACCCTAAACCCTAAACCCTAAACCCTAAACCGCAAACCCTCAGCCACAAACCCTAAACCCTAAACCCTAAACACCAACAGCGGGGGCAACACGACGGAAACCCCGCTTCAAGGCCAGCAGCTGCAGCAGCAGCAGCAGCAGCAGCAGCAGCAGCAAGGCAGCAGCAGCTGCAGCAGCTGCAGCAGCTGCAGCAGCAAGGCAGCAGCTGCTGCAGCAGCTGCAGCAGCAGCAACAACAACAGGCCTAACCAAAACCGCAACAACAGAAGCAAAACGAGCAGCAGCAGCAGCAGCAGCAGCAGCAGATGCTTACGAGGGCATATGTCTCTCCACAGAGTCCGTAGATGCCGCCTAGAGCCCAGTTTGTTGCTGCTGCTAGCTGCTGCTGCTTGCTGCTGCTGCTGCTGCTGCTGCTGCTGCTGCTGCTGCTGCTTGCTGCTGCTGCGCGCCTCTTGCTGTCTCCTTTTGTCCCCTCCTGCCGCAGCAGCAGCGCCAAAGCGAAGCGCCGCAGCAGCTTCCACTCTTTTCCAAAAGCAGCAAACACTTCTTCTCGCTGCCGAGCGCCTGCAGCAGCAGCAGCAGCAGCAGCAGCAGCAGCAGCAGCAGTGGAAACAGCAGCAGCAGCGGCAGCAACAGCGGCGGCGGCAGTGGCAGCAGCAGTGGTAGCGGCGGCAGAAGCAGCAGCAGCAGCCGCAGGGACAGCAGCAGCAGCAGCAGCAGCAGCAGCAGCAGCAGCAGCAGCAGCAGCAGCAGCAGCAGCAGCAGAAAAGGGAAAATCAGCAAAAAGGAAACGGCAATAAAAGATAAAAAGAATAAATTTGAATAAAAGCAAAAAAGAATTTAAAAAAATAATTAAATGATTAAAGAAATTAAAAAGGAAAAGGCAGCAGCAAAAAAAAATAAATAAATAAATGGCAGCAGCAAACAAACAGAAATAAAATTTAAAAAAAATTTAAAATCAAAAAAGTCAAAAAGAAATAAATTGAAAATAAAGCATAATGAGGAATTGTGAAATAAATAAATAAATAAATAAATAAATAAATAAATAAATAAATAAATAACCTAATTAATTAATTAATTAATTAATTAATTAATTAATTAATTAATTAATTAATTAATTAATTAATTAATCAGTTAATTAACTTAGATAAATTAAATAATAAGTTAAATAAACAGAATAAATTAAATAATTAAACAAATTAAATAAATTAAATATTTAAATAGATTAAATTAATTAAATAATTCAATAATTCAATAAGAAAACAATTAAACAATTAAATAATAAAGTAATTAAATAGATTAAATAAATAATTAAATAATTGAATAATTAAATAATTAAATAAATTAAACAAACTAATCAAATTAAATATTAAATAATTAAACAATTAAATAATTAAATAATTAAATTAAAATCTTTTTAAATTTAATTTAAAATAAAAACCCACTTAAATAAACTGCCCACTGCAGCGCGTGCTGCACTGCAGCAGAATTGCTGCAGCAGGGGGCCCCCTGGGGGCCCCCCGGAGACCCTGGGGGGCCCCCCCATCTGTACCCTGGTTCGGGGACTGTTTCCAGCACTATTCTGCTGCTGCTGCTGCTGCCGCTGCTGCTGCTGCTGCCGCTGCTGCTGCTGCTGCTGCTGCTGCTGCTGAATATCCGCATTGTCTTCAAACGCCCCTCAGATGACTCTTCAGAGGGGCCCCTCAGGGGGGCCCCCAAGGCCAGGGCCCCCAGGTCCCCAGGGGGCCCCCCTGAGGGGCCCTCGAGAGGGGGGCCCCCAAGGGGGCCCCCCAGGGGCCCCCCTTGGGGGCCAGCGGCTTCACCAGGGGGGCCCCCCTGGGGGCCCCCCTGGGGGCCCCCAGGGGCCCCTTTTGAACCCTCAGGGCTGCAAGAGGAGACGGAGGCATCTGCTGCAGTCTCTTGCTGCTCCTTTTCGTGTGGCTGCTGCTGCTGCTGCTGCTGCTGCTGCTGCTGCTGCTGCTGCTGCTGCTGCTGGGTAGAGGGTGGGTCCTGGGGCGGGCCAGCCTCAAGGGGCCCCCTGGGGGCCCCTTCTAGGGGCCCCTCTGCAGGCAGCAAGTGGGGGGCCCTTGGCCGGTAAATGCGAGGGAGGCCCCCCTGCTGAGAGGGTTCTCTGAGTCTTTCAGGGGCCCTCGAGGGCCCCCAGGGGCCCCCCGGGGGGCCCCCCCAGGGGCCCCCCCAGGGGGCCCCCCAGGGGCCCCTGGGGGGCCCCTCCGGGGGGCCCCCAGGAGAGGCCCCCCGGGGGGCCCCCTGGAGGGCCTCGGGGGCCCCAAGTGCTGTGGGGCCCCTGCTGGGCCCCAGGGGGCCCCAAGCCGGGGGCCCCTGGGGGCCCCTCCTGGTGGGTACCTGCAGGGGTACCGTTTGGGGGGCCCCCCCTGGGGGGGGCCCCCCAAGGGCGGCGGGGGGGGCCCCCGGGGGGCCCCTCGGGCTGCTGCTGAGGCCCTCCTGCAGCAAGTTGCTGCTGCTGCTTCTGCTGCTCCTGCTGCGCAAAAAGAGAGACAGTTCTGCTGCTAAAGTCTCTTCAGAGGCCTCACTAAAACTTTTCTTCAAACGCAAACCCAAACCCTCGGGGGCCCCCTCGCTGCGCTCCCCAGGGGGCCCCCCACAGGGGCCCCCTGGGGGCCCCCCACAGGGGCCCCCGGGGGGCCCCCCACAGGGGCCCCCTGGGGGCCCCCCACAGGGGCCCCCGGGGGGCCCCCCGCAGGGGCCCCCGGGGGGGGCCCCATAGAGGCTTTCGGAGGGGCCCCCATCGGGGGCTGCTCCACAGGGGGCCCCACAAGGGGCCCCGCAGGGGCCCCCACAGGGGGTCTCACAGGGGCCCCCGCAGGGGCCCCCACAGGGGGCCCCACAGGGGGCCCCACAGGGGCCCCCAGGGGGGCCCCCACAGGGGCCCCCACAGGGGGCCCCACAGGGGCCCCCAGAAGAGGCCTTGCGGGGGCCCTCTGGGGGACTGGCCAAGCAAATAGAGAGGGTAGGGTCTTTGTTGGGGGCCCCTGTTGGTTTGCTGCTGTCTGCATGCGGCGGCCTGCTGCTGCAGCAGCAGCAGCTGCTGCTGCTGCTGCTGCTGCTGCTAGAAGAAGAGCGAAAAGACTTTTCTCGCAGCCACATGGGGGGCCCCTCTGGGGGGTCTTCAGGAAGTCCTTTTGCTGCGAGCACTCTAGGGCTGCTGCTGCGCGAAAGGGGCTTCTGCTGCTGCTGCTGCTGCTGCTGCTGCTGCTGCTGCTGCTGCTGACGAGGGGCTTTGTGGGTCTTGCGGATCTCTGAGGTATTTTCTGCAGACAAGGAGACACTGGAGGAGCGGCTAGGGGCCCCTTGTCTCCTGCGCTCTGCTGCTGCTGCTGCTGCTGCTGCTGCTGCAGGCTGGCGGTGGCAGCTGCTGCTGCAGCAGCAGCAGCAGCAACAGCAGCAGCAACCACCGCTGCGGCGGCAGGAGGCCCTCGGATGCAGCACTTCTCTGCTGCCACATACTGCAGCAAAAGTGTCCATCCCACACTGGGGGGCCCCCCCACATTGGGGGCCCCCAGTCCCCTTTTGCTGCTGCTGCTGCTGCTGCTGCTGCTGCTGCTGCTGCTGCTCTCTGTCTAAGTAGGCCTCGTTAGACTGCTGCTGTTCTCTCTGCCAAGTGGAGTGTTGCTGTTGCTGCTGCTGTTGCTGCTGCTGTTGCTGCTGCTGTTGCTGCTGCTGTGGCTGCTGCTGTTCGTGCTCTTGTGTTACCAGGTATTGCTGCTGCTGCTGCTGCTGCTGTTCTAGGAGGCGCTGCTGCTGTTGCGTCTGTTGTTGTTGCTGCTGTTGTTGTTGCTGTTGCTGTTGTTGCTGCTGCTGTTTTACTAGCTGCTGCTGCTGCTGCTGTTCTTGCTGCTGGCGCACAAGGTACTGCTGCCACTGCTGCAGCTGTTGCTGCAGTTGCTGCTGCTGCTGCTGCAGTTGCTGCTGCTGCAGTTGCTGCTGCTGCTGCAGTTGCTGCTGCTGCAGTTGCTGCTGCTGCTGCAGCAGCTGCTGCTGCTGCTGCTGCTGCTGAGGCCCTGTGGGAGCGTAGCCCCACTGGCTCGGGGGGCCCCACAGCAGGGGGCCCCCCAGGGGGGCCCCCCCTCTGCTGCTGCTTCTAGGGTTTGCTGCTCCAGCAGACACAGACCGCAGCTGCTGCCTTCGGTGCAGCAGCAAGGGGGGCCCCCGCTGCAGCAGCAGCGGGGGGCCCCCCTCTGCTGGGGGGCCCCCGCGGGCTGGGGGGCCCCACACTGCAGCAGACTTGTAGCCACAGTGTGGGGTTTGGGGGCCCCCAGGGGGCCCCCAGGATTTGCTGCTGCAGCAGCGGGGAGACGATCCCCAGTTGCAGCGCCCCACACGATCCCCGGGATCGCCTGGATCCGCAGCAGCACAAGCAAGGGTTTAGGGTTTAGGGTTTAGGGTTTAGGGTTTAGGGTTTAGGGTTTAGGGGTAGAACTTTGCATCGGACAGGGAAGCCGCTTTCAGCCCGTTTTTCGCTCTACCCAAATCCCAGGCTCCAAACCCTAAACCCCAAACCCTAAACCCTAAACCCTAAACCCTAAACCCTAGCGCTGGCTGCGTAGCTCCTCGCCTGCATTATCTCCCCCGGGGGGCCCCCACCGGGGCCCCCAGTACCCTCGGGGATCCTTTTTGCTGCTGTGGGATCGTCGTCTCCAGACCCCACACATTTTGCTGCTCTCTGTGGGGCTGCAGCGGCTGAGGGGCCTCGGGGGGCCCCTAGACCCTAAAAGCATCAGCCAGAGAAACTGCTGCTGCTGCTGCTGCTGCTGCTGCTGCTGCTGCTGCTGCTGCTGCTGCTGCTGGTAGGGCCTGCGGTTCCAAAGCCCTAGAGCTTAAACTCGCGGTTGTAGGGTTTAGGGTTTAGGGTTTAGGGTTTAGGGTTTAGGGTTTAGGGTTTAGGGTTTAGAGGTTACATCTTTGCTGCCTCTCGCTCTCCAAAACAGACCGGGTACCATCTGGCAGCAGCGGCCTTGTGGGGCCCCACACTTTCCCTTGGGGGCCCCTAAAGGGGCCCCTTGGGGGGCCCCCCGAGGGGCCCCCAAAGGGGCCCTCAGGGGGGCCCCCCTGGGGGCCCTCCGGGGGCCCCCCAAAGGGGCCCCCAAATGGGTCTTCAGAGAGGCCCCCTAGGGGGCCCCCAGAAACAGCTCCATAGGGGGCCCCCCTGGGGGCCCCCGGGGGGCCCCCAGGGGGGCCCCCGGGGGGGCCCCTCTGTAATTTGTGAGGAGGCAGCAGAGGGCCTCTGCTGCTCCTCCAACTAGCTGCAGGTCTTGTGCCATTGAAGGGCTGTGGACGTCTTCCTGATTCTGAAAACCCAAACCCTAAACCCTAAACCCTAAACCCTAAACCCTAAACCCTAAACCGTAGGTGCAGAGGCGAAGCGACGCAGCAGCAGATATGCTGCTGGCGCCTCCAAAGGCATTTTCGAAGCTGGACGCCACAGCTAAGCAGTGCTTCCCTTGCACTAGGGTTTAGGGTTTAGGGTTTAGGGTTTAGGGTTTAGGGTTTAGGACCTCAGCAAAACTGTCAGGAGTCTTGTTTTCCTTCGGAGTCCCCAACTGTCTCCGAACTATACTGGCGAGTTCAGCAAGAGCCCTTAAGGGGAAGCCTTCATTTTGTGTCTCATTTGAGGGTTTAGGGTTTGAGGGTTTAGGGTTTGAGGGTTTAGGGTTTGAGGGTTTAGGGTTTGGGGATTCAGGGCTTGAGGGTTTAGGGTTTAGAGCAGGAGACTCGGAGCCGCTGCTGCTCTCCTCTTGCGGAAATGAATTCAGCTCATCCCCCACATTGGAGGGCCTACGCATACCAGCCCTAAACCCTAAACCCTAAACCCTAAACCCTAAACCCTAAATCCTAAACCCTAAACCCTAAATTTCAGCTTTTAGACCCAAGCAGCCCTGGCAGCAACGCGGAGATAAACAGCTGCAGGTCAGGGTTTGGGGTTTAGGGTTTGTGTTTAAAAAATTAGCTTTGGGGTTAGACTTTATGGCTAGGGTTTAGGGTTTAGGGTTTAGGGTTTAGGGTTTGAGATACTGTCTGAATCCCCGAAGAGAAGCAGTGAGGCCCTCAGTGATCCCCCGCACGATTGCCGCGTAATCAGCTGTGACAGAAAACCCTAAACCCTAAACCCTAAACCCTAAACCCTAATTTCGAGACTAAGGTCCTGAATATGATTCAGCTTCAAGGCTGCACCTTTTGTGGAAGCCTGTTAAAACCCTCATTTGCGACTGCACTGTGCAAAGACGGCAAAGGGTTTAGGGTTTAGGGTTTAGGGTTTAGGGTTTAGGGTTTAGACGCACCGAAGGACATTTCAGCGTCATGAAGAGGCATAGTGGGGTTAAGAAGTCTCTCTGTGAAGGAACAGACCTAACACACTTGCGCAATAAGGGTTTAGGGTTTAGGGTTTAGGGTTTAGGGTTTAGGGTTTAGGGTTTAGGGGGGTTTAGGGTTTAGGGTTTAGCTCGCCAAGGGTGTTGCTCCTTGTTCTTGAGGGACTTGCTGCTGGGGCTGCTGCTGCAGTGGGCTTTTCTTCTTTGCTGCAGCAGCAGCAGCAGCAGCAGCAGCAGCTTTGGGGATCGATACTGGAGACGATCCCAGAGTTTGAGGGCAGCAGGGACCTGTTGCTGCTTCTCTTGCTGCTGCTGCTGCTGCTGCTCCTGTAGCTGAGGGTGTTGGTTGCTCTGGTGCTGCAGCTGCTGCTGCTGAGCCGCTTCCTGCTGCTGCTGCAGCAGCAGCTGCTGCTGCTGCTGTTCCGGTGCTCATTCCTCACTAGAAATCTGCTGCTGCTGCTGCTGCTGCTGCTGCTGCTGCTGGCGGCGAAGCCCCTGCTGCCGCCGCTGCTGTTGGCGTTGGTGCTGCGCAGGCTGCTGCTGCTGCTGCTGTTGCTGCTGCTGCTGCTGCTGCTGCACTCCAGTTGAGTAGCAGCAGAAGAGCAGGGCCCCGTGCTGCAGCTTGTCTCTGCTGCTGAAGGCTGAGCAGCAAAAACAAAAAAGCTTTTTTTCTTTTAATTAGGGTTTTGAGAGCAGCAGCAAAAGCAAACCCTAAAACAGTGTTTACTCAGGTGTACAGACACCTCACCCCCAGGGTCTCAGTGCTCGTTGAGCTCATAAGGGGCCCCCAGGGGCCCCCTCGCCTGCTGCTGCTGCTGCTGTTGCTGCTGCTGCTGCTGCTGCTGTCTCCCGTGCTGCAGTGCCCCTGAGAGTGCGCTGCTGCTGCGGCCCTGCGAAAGCTGCTGCTGCTGCTGCCGCTGCTGCTGCTGCTGCTGCTGCTGCTGCGGGACAGCCTGGGACTCGTGGGATCGGCGGGATCGATTGTGTGGGGTTTTAATTCTTCTGCTGCAGTGTTGCTGCTGTTGCTGCTGTTGCTGCAGCTCCCCCGCAAGTTGCTGCAGTCGCTTTGCTGCAGCACTAGAGCTTCGCAGCAAGGCGTCCAGTCTGCTGCTGCCCCTTCCGTGTCTGCTGCTGCTGCAGCTGCTGCAGCTGCTGCTTCTGCTGCAGCGGCGGGGCCCCCAGCTTCCTCGCTAGCTAGCCGGCTAGCCAACTGGCTAGCCAGCTGGCTAGCTGGGTGGCTAGCTAGCTGGCTAGCTGGGTGGCTAGCTAGCTGGCTAGCTGGGTGGCTAGCTGGCAGGCTAGCTGGGCAGCTAGCTGGCTGGCTAGCTAGCTGGCTAGCTACGTGGCTAGCTGGGTGGCTAGCCAGCTGGCTAGCCAGCTGGCTAGCTGGCTGGCTAGCTGGGTGGCTAGCTAGCTGGCTAGCTAGCTGGCTAGCTAGCTGGCTAGCTGCTGAAGGAAAAGAAGAAACTGAGAAGTGCTGCTGCATGAGGGGCCCCACATCTTCCTTTTCTGTGGGAGGGTCTTCTTCGTCGGAGTGCTGCATAGCAAAAGTTGGAAGGGCCTCCTCCCCATCCTGCTGCTGCTGCTGCTGCTGCTGCTGCTGCTGCTGCTGCTGCTGCTGCTGCTGCTGCTGCGGCTGGTCGAGGAAGCTGCTGTGGAAGGCAGCGGAATCCAGCGAGGAGGAACTCCGCCGGCAAGGGACTGATATGTCAAAGCTGCTGCTGCTGCTGCTGCTGCTGCTGCTGCTGCTGCCTCGCTTGATGCCTGCAGCAACAACCCAGCAGCAGCAGCAGCAGCACAAGCACGCCAGTAGCAGCAAAGCAGCAGCAAAGGCACAGCAGCAGCAGCAGCGCGGGCACAGAGTAGGTGACAGCAGCAAGCTGCTGCAGCGCTGCAACTGCAGCAGCAACAGCAGCAGCAACAGCAGCAGCAGCAGCAGCAGCAGCAACAACAGCAGCAGCAGCAGCAGCAACAGCAGCAGCGGCAGCAGCCGCAGCAACAGCAAGTGGTCAAACACAACCCAAGCTGACTCGTCAAAAGAGAAGACAAAGACCCTCTTCTGCTGCTCAAGGGAGACTCTCTCCTTTGCTGCTGCTGCTGCTGCTGCTGCTGCTGCTGCTGCTGCTGCTGCTGCTGCCTCCCTGCTACAAGTTCCCAGATGCGGCAGCTAGCTGGACGGCCGCACACTGCGCATGCAGCAGACCCAGAAAGGGGGCCCCCAAGGGGGCCCCCCTGGGGGCCCCCCTGGGGGCCCCCGGAGGGGCCCCCCGAAAAGCAGGTACAGCGCTCGCTGGGGGGCCCCCCTGGGGGCCCCCCTGGGGGCCCCCCAGGGGGCCCCCCAGGGGCAGTTGGGGCCAAAAGAAGTCCTGAAAGACGAGAAGTGTCTCTTTGAAACCCTTTAAGAGACAAGAGAGAAGGAGACCCTGAAAGGGTCCCAGAAAGAGCTCCCGAGGGGCCCCCGGGGCCCCCCGGCAGGGGCCCCCAGAGGGGGGGCCCCCCCCGAGGGCCCCTTGGGGGGCCCCTGGGGAGCTGGAAAAGGGTACAGCTGCTAAAGATGAGGGCAGGGGGAGGGGGAAAGAAGCGGGGGCCCCCTCGGAAGAAAACTGTTTGCTGAAAGCTTCTGCTGCTGCAGCACAAGTGCAGGGGGCCCCCGGGGGCCCCTGGGGGTCTGGAAAGAGAGAAGAAGAGCAGCAGCAGGGAACAGCAGCAGAAGCAGCAGAAGCAGCAGAAGGTTCCATGGGGCCTCGAGCTGGGGTGTACGTACACTGTACACGCAGGCGCAGAAGCAGCAGCAAGGCCAGCTGTCCGTACACCCGAACGCAGGCAAAAAGAAGCAAAAAGAAAACAGCAGAAAAAGGCTTTAGGGGCCCCCGGGGGCCCCCGAGGCTGAGAAGAGCCTTGGGGCGGCTGGGAGTGGCTGCGGCGGCGGCGAGGGCTGGACTGCGCTTGTTTTTCTGAAATTCAAAGAAAAGAAAAGAAATTAAATTAAATTAAATTAAATTAAATTAAATTAAATTGGAAAAAAGACTTTCGCCGCTTCAACCGCCGCCGAAATGCTGCAGATACACCCCGCGCGCGCCCCACGATGGTCCGTCCCGCACCCGAGGGTCACCGCGGGGCTTCGGGCTTTAAATCTTTGAAATTAAACACTTTTATTCATTTAAAAGCTTTTAATTTTCATTTTAATCGAAAAAACATTTAAAATGAACCTCTGGAGGCAGATCTGCATGCAGATGCCTCGGGGTCACCGTGGGGTGTACGTACACCTCAACTGCCGCGAGAGCGGCTGCGCCTTCTGCGCTTCTCAACCCTCAAAAGAAATCCAATTTGTTTTTTTTAAAAGAATAAATCTTTTATTTTCAAAATTAATTTGATTTGTACCAATATCTGGAAAAAATGCTTCAATTTCACCTCGATTGCTAGCGATGTCCGAAACCGTAAACCCTAAACCCTAAACCCTAAACCCTAAACCCTAAACCCTAATCACCCAGCTCTATAATCCGGATTTCCGTGTCCAAATCCCAATTCAAACACTTTGGAATTTAGGGCAAAAACCCCAACCCTCCCCTTCTGTTTCCGTGGCTGGGCCTGGCTAAACCCTAAACCCTAAACCCTAAACCCCAAACCCTAAATGCAAGCCCTATGCCCCAAATGCTAAACCCTACACGCTAAACCCCAAGCCTTGAAAGCAAACCCTAAACCCTAAATGCTAAACCCTAAACCCTAAATGCAAACCCTAAAACCTAAACCCTAAATGCAAACCCTAAACCCTAAACCCTAAACCCTGGGACTGGAAGATGCAGGAAGCAAAAGAAGACAAAGCAGCAGCAGCAGCAGCAGCAGCAAGTTCGAGATGGTTTAGTTCAGGTGTACATACACCTGGTGAGTTCAGGTGTACGTACACCTCAAATCGAACACACATTTGACTAACAAATAAAACAACAGAAACAAGCCGGCACAAAGCCTGCAGCAGAGCCTCGTGTCTGCTGCTGCTGCTGCTGCTGCTGCTGCCGCTGCTGCTGCTGCTGCTGCTGTTGCTGCTGCTGCTGCGGCCAATACTGTCGCCGCTGCCGCTGCTGCTGCTGCTGCTAAAATTGCACAAAAGAAAACAGCAGCACTTGAGATGGGCCAGAACACGACTGCAGCTTTGCAGCACGGCTTCAAAATAAGCTGCTGTTGCTGCTGCTGCTGCTGCTGCTGCTGCTGCTGCTGCTGCTGCTGCTGCTGCCCTTGCTGGCAGATAGACCCAGGGCCCCTGAACCTGCAGTGGGCCTGGCTGCAGCAGTTACTGCTGCTGCATTTGCTGCTGCTGTGTTGGGCGCTGGCGACTGAATTCGCTGGAGTGGCAGCAGCAGAAGCTGCTGCTGCTGCAGCGACTGCTGCTGCTGCTGCTGCTGCTGCTGCTGCTGCTGCTGCTGCTCACTATACTCCAAAATAATTGTTGGCCTCTTCCACTCAAAGAAACACAAGAAGAATCAATACAATGAATTGCCTGTCTAACACATGATGCAGCCCCTTGCTGCTGCTGCTGCTGCTGCTGCTGCTGCTGCTGCGGCTGCTGCGTCGGCTGCTGCTGCTGCTGCTGCTGCTACATCTAGTGGCAGCGACTCGCTGCTGCTGCTGCTGCATTTGGCCCTAGCTGCTGCTATAGCTGCTGTTATTTCTTGCTGCCTTGTTTCGTCAAGGCCCGCGCAGCAGCAAGAGTTCCTGCTGCTGCTGCTGCTGCTGCTGCTCGTACTGCGTCTCTTGCTGCTGCAGCGGCTGTCGTTTTTGCTGCCGCTGCTGCTTCTTTTGCTGCTGCTGCACTTTCTACTACTCGTGCTGCTTTTGTTTCTGCTCCTGCCTTTTTGTCTGCTGCTCCATCTGCTGCTGCTGCTGCTGTTTCTGCTGCTGCTCTATCTGTCGCCTCTTTTGCTGCTCCCCCATCTGCTGCTGCTGCTGCTGCTGCATCTGTTGCTGCTGCTGTTTCTGCTGCTGCATTTCTTTTCTCCATTGCTGCTGATGCGTGAGCATCTGCTGCTGCTGCATCTGCGTTTGGTGCTGCGTTTCCACTTGCTGCTGCTGCTGCGTCTCCGCTTGCTGCTGCTGCTGCGTCTCCGCTTGCTGCTGCTGCTGCTGCTGCTGCTGCTGCTGCATCTGCTGCAGCAGCAGGAGTCTCTCCAAATTGAGTGTTTATAAAATCGGCAATTTGCTGAATGCATTCCGAGGCAGATGGCTCCTCCATAAACCCGAAACACGGGAACTGAGACACAAACCCTAAACCCTAAACCCTAAACCCTAAACCCTAAACCCTAAACCCTAAACCCTAAACCCTAGCCGTGAACTGCGAATGGCAGCAGGCTGTCAACTGTCAGCGCCCAACTCAAGCGCTTTGCTACCCCCGACAAAAACCCTCAGTCCTCTCCACAAACCCTAAACCCTAAACCCTAAACCCTAAACCCTAAACCCTAAACCCTAAACCCTAAACCCTCGGAGAAGCAGCAAACGCACCACGTGGAACTCGTCCTTCCAGACAGTGACGGAGGCCCTTTGGAGTTGCTGCTGCTCTGCTGCTGCTGCTGCTGCTTCCACTTTCCCGCTGCTGTTGAGCTGCTGCAGCTGCTCTGCGTCCATCCAGCCCAGGGCTTCTGAGAAGCCAGCAGCAGCAGCAGCAGCAGCAGCAGCAGCAGCAGCAGCAGGCCGCATGTGCTGCAGCAAATCGTCCGGCAAACTCTCAGCTGAAAAGTAAGACAGCAGCTCTCTTGGGGTGTGGGGCCCCCCCTCGGAAACGGGGCTTCCGGGGGCCCCCTTTGCTGCTTCTCCTCCGGGCCCTTTTGCTGCTGCTGCTGCTGCTGCTGCTGCTGCTGCTGCTGCAGCAGGGCTGGGGAGGCTGCAGCTGCCGTCGACGCCTATGTCCGGCACGGGAGTGGAGCGCTGACAGCTTTTGCTGCTGCTGCTGCTGCTGCTGCTGCTGCTGCTGCTGTCGCCGTTGCTGCTGCTGCTGGTGCTGCTGCCGCCGTTGCTGCTGCCGCTGCTGCTGCTGTCGCCGTTGCTGCTGCTGTTGCTGCTGGCGGCATTGTTGCTGCTGCTGCTGCTGCGCTGAAGCTCGTCGCAGCTGCCGCCTTGTCTGCTGCTGCTGCTGGTGCTGCTGGTGCGTCTGCTGTTGCTGCTGCTGCTCTCCCCGCAGCCCTCCGCGCCCCCCCCGCCGCCGCTGCTGCTGCTGCTGCTGCTGCTGCTGCTGCTGCTGCTGCTGCTGCTGCTGCTGCTGCTGCTGCTGCTGATGACTGGCTATGGGCACTGTCAGCGGCAGCAGCCGCTCAAAACCCTCGAAGTTGTCGGGGGTTTTAAAAGCTGCATTTATTCTTCTCGCCAACACCAAAGAGTCACTCAGCAGCACCTGAAAATTAATTAAATAATTCAAATTAAATAATTTAAATTAAATTAAATTAAATTAATTAAATAATTTAAAATAAATTAAATAATTTAAAATAAATAATTTAAAATAAATTAAATAATTTAAAATAAATTAAATAATTTGAAATAAATGAATTGATTTTAAATAAATGAATTGATTTTAAATAAATTAAATAAGTTTAAATAAATTCGGTAATTTAAAATTAATTTATTTTAAATAAATTAATTTAAAAAAAATTTGAATAAATTAATTTTAAATAAATAAGTTTAAATAAATTAAATAACTTTTAATGAATTAAAGTGGTTTTAATTTAAAATAATTTCAATCAAAAAGAATTTATATTTAAAATTAGTTTAAATTAAAAATTGTTTGAATTGAAAAATGATCTAAAGTGAATATTAAAAAGCAATAATAATAGTAAGGAATTAAAATAATTAAAATTAATTAAAATAATTAAAAAGAATTAAAATAATTAAAATAATTAAAAAGAATTAAAATAATTAAAAAGAATTAAAATAATTAAAATAATTAAAATAATTAAAAAGAATTAAAATAATTAAAAAGAATTAAAATAATTAAAATAAATTAAAAAAAAATAAGGTCTAAAAAAGAAAGAGGGAATTAAGGGGAAAATGAAAAAGGGGAATAAAAATAAAAGACAGGTTAAAAACCCTAAACCCTAAACCCTAAACCCTAATTGTAAACCCTAAATAATGGCTACGCTTGTCAACTAGCCCCGGCAAATCCCAGTTAGGGTTTGAGGGCCTTCCCAGCTGCCCCGCAGAAGCCGCTGCATCTGGGGCCTAGGGTTTAGGGTTTAGGGTTTAGGGTTTAGGGTTTAGGGTTTAGGGTTTAGGCACTTCTGTCGATCCTGCGTGAATGCAAACTGGAGGAAAAGCTCGAAGGACTGCAGGGTCGCTGAGAAAGGCGGGGGACACCCAGGGGTCTCTGAAGGGGGTCTTGTCCTGCATGCGCAAACCCTAAACCCTAAACCCTAAACCCTAAACCCTAAACCCTAAACCCTAAACCCCAGGTCCAAACCCGCAATCCAGCACCAGTCGCGCAACAGGCAGCACAAGCTGCAGAGCCCCCCGCCGCAGGAAACTCTCGTACTGCCTCCCAAGACCCTGGCTTAGTAGGGTTTAGGGTTTAGGGTTTAGGGTTTAGGGTTTAGGGTTTGCGTACGAGGGCGCCTTCTTTGAAGTCCGAGCCAAAAGCACTTTTGCCGAAACGGTAAAGAGCAGCAGCACGTTCGATTGAGATGAGAGGCAGCACGGGCTCTTGGGCCCTGTTGAGCTGCGGACAAGCAAGGGTTTAGGGTTTAGGGTTTAGGGTTTAGGGTTTAGGGTTTAGGGTTTGGGGTTTAGGGTTTGGGAAAGGGTTTAGAGCTGCTTAGGCAGCGTCTAGGGTTTGCGGCGCCTCTTCTGCGGAGTCTGTGGTTAGCAGCAGAGGGCGTGGGGCGGCGAGCTGAGACTCCGAGGGTTTAGGGTTTAGGGTTTAGGGTTTAGGGTTTAGGGTTTACGCGGTAAGAAGGCCCGCTCTGGCTGAGGTCCAGCCAGGGCGACAGCAGCACAACAGCCCGCGGCAGCCCCACAGCAGCAGCAGCTTCTTCAGCAGCAAGACTTTCATTATGTTTGATAATGGACATCAGCAAAGTCACTGCCAAGTTGCCCCCCGCGCTGTCCCCTGCAGCAGCAGCAGCAGCAGCAGCAGCAGCAGCAGCAGCAGCAGCAGCAGCAGCGGCGGCGGCGGTGGCGGTGGCGCGAGGAGCACGTGCGTGCAGGAACAGCAGCGGCAGCAGCACAAGAAACGAACAAATGCAGCAGCAGCAGCAGCAGCAGCAGCAGCAGCAGCAGCAGCAGCAGCACAAGAACCACATATATGCAGTAACAGCAGCAGCACCAGAAGCACACAAATACAGCAACAGCAGCAGCAGCAGAAACACATACATGCAATACCACCAGCAGCAGCAGAAGTACATACATACAAAAGCAGCAGCAGCAGCAGCAGCAGCAGCAGCAGAAGCACATACGTACAAAAGCAGCAGCAGCAGCAGCAGCAGCAGCAGAAGCACATACATACAAAAACAGCACCACCAGCAGCAGCAGCAGCAAACGCACATGCATACAAGAACAGCAGCAGCAGCAGCAGCAAACGCACGTGCACACAAAAACAGCAGCAGCAGCAGCAGCAGCGGCAGCAGCAGCAGCAGCAGCAGCAGCAGCAGCAGCAGCAGCAGCAGCAGCGCACCCATGAGGACGAGGCGCTGGGGGTCGAGCGCCTTTTCGCGCAGCAGGTGTCTGTACACCTCAAACACCTCCAAGATCTGACTCGGCCAAATACTCTCCGGGGCCAAATTGTATTTGGGGGCCACAACGCGGGCCCCAGTGAGGCGGCCCAGTTCTGCGCAAACCCTAAACCCTAAACCCTAAACCCTAAACCCTAAACCCTAAACCCTAGGCCCCGCGCCGCGGGGGGGCGGCCGCGGGGGCGCCCCGCCAAACGCGGCGGCCGCAACCCTCATATCAAGTGAACTGCCACAAACCCTAAACCCTAAACCCTAAACCCTAATGTGGCGACACCCACAAACCCTAAACCCTAAACCCTAAACCCTCGACACACAGCTGCTCTCGCGACATGTCGTGCCTGGCCAGGACTTGCGCCAGTGTTAAAACCGCGGACTACGCTTTAGGCTCCAGGGTTTAGGGTTTAGGGTTTAGGGTTTAGGGTTTAGGGTTTAGGACCATTGAAAAAGATGCGGTAGAAATCTGGACTTTGAGAAATAAAGGCCCCTCCATGCAAATAAAACACAACTCGCTCTTCTCCATTTTCTCCTCGCAGCAGCTTATCAGGGTTTGGGGGCCCCTCCTCGGGGCCCCCCGGGGGGCCCCCGGGGGGCCCCCCCGGGGGGCCCCCCTCACTGGGGGCCCCCTGGGGGCCCCCCTCGCAGTAGCTCCCCTCCTCGAGGCCCGCGTCCTCGGGGCCCCCCGGGGGCCCCCCCCCGCAGGGGCCCCCCAGGGGCCCCTCCTGGGGGCCCCCCAGGTCGAGGGCCCCCCGGGGTTGGGGGCCCCCCTCGCCGGGGGCCCCCTGGGGGCCCCCCTGGGGGCCCCCCTGGGGGCCCCCCTGGGGGCCCCCCTGGGGGCCCCCCGGGTCGGGGCCCCCCTGAGTGCCCTGGGGAGAGGCGCGGGCGGGGGCCCCCGGGGGGCCCCCCGGGGGCCCCCCAGGGGCCCCCCGGGGGCTGCGGGGGCCCCCGTTGGAGGGGCTGGTTGGGGTTTGAGGGTTTAGGGTTTTGGAGTCTGTTTCGGAGTCTGGAGAAGGGTTTGTGCCGGCCTTGACAATCAAATTGACTTGTTTTAAAAGCAGCAAACGAAGGCGCCAAAGATCCCCGAAAGAAAGGGTACTGAGGGGCCCCCCGGGGGCCCCCCCGGGGGCCCCCCGGGGCGTGGCGTAGAGGTGCAGGGGCGTGGGGGCCCCCGCGCGCAGCAGCAGCAGCGCCTGCTGCTGCTGCTGCAGCAAACCCAGCTGCTGCAGCAGCAAATTAATTCTGCTGATGCTGCGCAGCAAAACACTTCTGTCCCGCTGCAGCTGCTGCTGACTGTGGGGCCAGCGGCTCAGCAGCAAATAAGCAAAGACAGCAGGACACAGCAGCCGCCGCGCGGAGCGCTCCGGCACTGCAGCGCGCAGCAGCAAACCCTCCCGCATCCCAAACCCTAAACCCTAAACCCTAAACCCTAAACCCTAAACCCTAGCCCGCAGCCCCGCGCGCGCTCCAGCGCCGCCCGCCACGAGCCGCCGGCGCTCCCCAAAGCAAGCAACCACCCACTCCCGCCGCTCCTCCCAATCGCCAAACCCTAAACCCTAAACCCTAAACCCTAAACCCTAAACCCTAAACCCTCGGAGGAAGCAGGGTCCCCGGCAACCAGCCACAAACGGAGCTCCCCAGGCTCCTCCGAGAGCCGCTCGGCCAGCGACTAGCGACGAAAGAGTCAACAGCCCAATCTAGCGCTGAGGGTTTAGGGTTTAGGGTTTAGGGTTTAGGGTTTAGGGTTTGTGGAAACTCGAAACCAACCCTGCGCTGCAGCGCCTTCAGCACAAATGCGCCTCTAGCTCCACCAGCTTTGAGCAGCTGCTCGCGGCCCAATGAAGCACGCAAACCCTAAACCCTAAACCCTCAGCCCTAAACCCTAAACCCTAAACCCTAAACCCTAAACCCTAGGCCGTGACGAAGGGCCCGGCGGGGGAGACGGCGGCTTCGGGCTGAAAGGGTTTGACGAAGAAGTGCATTTTCCAGAGGCAAGGCCTTTGGGAAGAGCGGGTAGAGGCGCAAACCCTAAACCCTAAACCCTAAACCCTAAACCCTAAACCCTCGCTAGCTGGGGAAATCGACGCGCCGCGCTGCAGACTCGGCGCCCGCGGGAGAAAAGAAGTAAAAACAAATTAAATGAGTTTTATTTTCATTTATTTATTTATTTCTTCTTTTATTTTCGCTTTTCTTTTCTTTTTCTTTCACTTCTGCCGCTGCGCCGGTGCGGGGCCCGCGAGCAGAGCTCGCTGGGGTGTACGTACACCTCAGAAAACCGCAGCAGCCCCGCCCGCCCCCTCGCCGCAAAAACCCAAGGCCAGCTTCAACTTGCAAACCCTAAACCCTAAACCCTAAACCCTAAACCCTAAACCCTAGCTCGCGCCACTGCCCGCCAAGGACCTATCCACGGTACCTCTGGGGCCTCCGGGCAAACCCGGGGGCCCCGGGGGCCCCCCAAAACCCTCAGCAATTTAATTAAGACCCAAAACTCAAATTTATTTCTTATTCTTCACTCAAGGGGCCCCGGGGCCCCCAGCGCTGCTGCAGCACAGCTGCTGCTGCTAGGGGCCCCTCGCCCCGCAGCAAGAGCTCCTCAGGGCCCCCTGGGGCCCCCAGGGGGCCCCCAGGGGGCCCCCAGGGGGCCCCCGGGGGCCTCCCAGAGGCTCCCAGGACCCTCTGGGGGCCCGCGGGGGCCCCAGGGGCCCTTTTAGGGGGGCCCCGGGGGGCCTCCAGGGGGCCCTCGGGGGGCCCCCAGGGGCCCCTCTCTTCTGGTTTGGGGGAAGGGTATTTGTTTTGCTGCTGCGTGACCAGTGGTCAGTCTGGGGCAGCAGCGGCTAGCGCAGCACTTGGAGATTTTCTCCGGAGACTTAAATGGCAAATAAATGGAGAAAAAAAGAAAAAAAGAAAAAGAAAAAGAAGAACTTTAAAAGTTTCAAAAAAGCGGCATTTAATGGACCTAAAATGGCAAAGAAATGGAGCAAAAATGAAAAAACGAAAATCTTTCAAAAGACCCAAAATGCTCTCGCTTGTCTGTACAGCTGACGGAGTGTACGTACAGCTGGCGCTCTTCCAGTGTCGCGAAAATGCAAAAAGGAGTTTCAGTCTTTTTGTCAATTATAAAACATTATTTTATTTGCAAATATAATTTAAAAATAAACAAAATTAAATCTTAAAACAAACAAAATTGAGTCTTTTGTGTTTTTGCAAAAGCGGCTTCGAGTTGCTTCCCACTTCAGGTGTACGTACACCCGAGAGTTCCCCGTTTTTCGAATTTCCGTTTTTGCCAAATTTCATTTTAATTTAATTTCGCACTTTTGTCTCTTTTCCAGTTTTTCAGTTTTGTTTCAAAAGATCTTTTTTTAAACTTTTTCGGATTATTCAAAAAGTTCTTTTCGCAACAAATCCTTCAACTCGGCCTCTCCATTTGAGTCCAATTTGAAAGCTTTTCTCCGCTATTTAGGGTTTAGGGTTTAGGGTTTAGGGTTTAGGGCTTGCGGCTTTAGGCTCTAGGGGTGTGACGTTATGGTTTAGGGTTTAGGGTTTTGGATTAGGGTTTAGGGTTGTAAGGTTCAGAGTTTAGCGTTTACGTGTCAGGGGTTAGGGTTTAGGGTTTAGGGTTTAGGGTTTGGCGGGGAGCCACTGCTCTTGCGCATCTTTGAAAGAACTGCACTTCGCTTTCGATCTCTTAGAGAATTGAATTGCTGCTGCCAAACCCTAAAAAAGGGTTTTCTAAGAAGGGTTTAAAGGTGAGGGCTTGGCAACGAGGGTTTACTAGACAGGGTTTAACAATTAGGGTTTAGCATTTAGGATTTAGTGAGGGTTTGAGAACGAGGGTTTAGGGTTTAACAATGAGGGTTTGGCAGTGAGGGTTTACTGAAGAGCGTTTAAAAACGAGGGTTTAGAAATGGGGATTTAATGAAGAGGGTTTAGAAATTAGGGTTTGGAAATTAGGGTTTGGAAATTAGGGTTTAGAAGTGAGGGTTTAATGGCGAGGGTTTAGCAGAAAGGGTTTACTAGTTGGACCCTAGTTATGAGGGGTTAGGGTT
>NW_013652602.1:55000-56589 GCF_000499385.1 Eimeria necatrix
CCTTTCCCGGCCAACCCTAAACCCTTTCCCGCCAAACCCTAAACCCTAAACCCTAAACCCTAGCCCCTAAACGCGTGGGCGCCTGGCCCCATATACTCTCCCGCGGCTTCCGCAGGCTTCCCACCCCCAAACCCTAAACCCCAAACCCTAAACCCTAAACCCCAAACCCTAAACCCTAAACCCTAATTTGTGGTTTGCGGCGCCAGGCACAAGGAGGGCCTGCGGCGGGGGGACCCGGTGGCTGCAGTGGGAGTTTACTTCGAGGCGCTGCTGCTGCAGCTGCCAAGAGTTGCTGCAGAAGCTTTAAAACCTTTTTTAATTTCTTTAAATTTATTTTCTTTTTTGGAACTGACAGTTGCCAGCGAGGCCTTCGGGTGTACAGACATCTTGGCCGACTGCTGCAGAGTCCTCGCCGACTGCGCCTTCGCCGTTTTCTCCAGTCCGAATTTATTTTCTTTTTTATTTTTTCTTCTTTTTTGTTCTTTTTAATCATTTTTTTCCTTTTTTGTTTTATTTTATTTCTTTTCATTTATTTTTATTTCTTTTTGGGCTTTTTTTGGTCTCCTTTTCGTTTTTTTCCCCCCTTTATTGCCCCCTTTGCCGTTTTCTCCAGTCCGAATTCTTTTTCTTATTTTTTGTTCTTTTTTTGTTCTTTTTTGTTCTTTTTAATCATTTTTTTCCTTTTTTGTTTTATTTTATTTCTTTTTCTTTCCTTTTATTTCTTTTTTGGCTTTTTTTGGTCTCCTTTTGGCTTTTTTTCACTCTTTTTTTGCCCCCTTCGCCGTTTTCTCCAGTCCGAATTCATTATTTTTAATTTTTTGGCCTCTTTTTTGTTCTTTTTTGTTCTTTTCCATCATTTATTCCTTTTTGTTTTATTTATTTTTATTTCTTTTTATTTCTTTTTATTTCTTTTTATTTCCTTTTTGTCATTTTTTGGGTATCTTTTTGGCATTTTTTCCCTTTTATTTTCCCCTTCTGCAGTCTTTTTGATTCCCTTTTATTCTTTTTTGTTCTTTTTAAATTTCTTTTTCTTTTTGTTTTATTTTATTTATTTATTTTATTTTATTTATTTATATTTATTTATTTATTTTTATTTCTTTTTTGGGTTTTTCGATTTCTTTTTGGTTCATTTTCACTTTTTTTAACTCCCGTCGGCATCTTCTCCAGTCCGAAGTTGCATTTTATCTTTTCTTCTTTTTTTTTAATTCTTTTTTAATTTATTTTTACTTCTTTTTAATTTATTTTTAATTCTTTTTATTTTATTTTTACTTCTTTTGCTTTATTTTATTTCTTTTGTTTTATTTTATTCTCTTTTATTTCCTTTTCGGCTTTTTTTGATTCTTTTTTTGGATTTTTCTTCAGTCCTGGAGTCGGAAATAAAGCATTTAAAACATTTTATTTTTCATTTTTTGATTCTTTTTAACTCTTTTTAATTCATTTTAACTTTCTTTATTTCATTTTTTTAATTTTATTTATTTATTTCCTTTTTTGTTTTTTATTTATTTCATTTTAACTTTCTCTATTTCATTTGTTTTATTTTATTTATTTATTTCCTTTTTTGTTTTTTATTTATTTCATTTTAACTTTCT
>NW_013652603.1:0-3943 GCF_000499385.1 Eimeria necatrix
CTAAACCCTAAACCCTAAACCCTAAACCCTAAACCCTAAACCCTAAACCCTAAAGCCTAAGCCCTAAACCCTAAACCCTACACCCTAAAGCCTAAACCCTAAACCCTACACCCTAAAGCCTAAGCCCTAAACCCTAAACACTAAACCGTAAACCCTAAAACCCTTAACGGTACACCCTAGTCCCTGAACGCTAAACGGTAGACGGTGCAAATCGTCGTTTAACGTTTCAAATCATAATTTTACAGTTTCGTGCTACAAATGCATTGATTTTGATCAATATTGACTTTGGGGCCACATAGGTCATTCCCAACGCGAGCGTCAGGCAAGGATATATGCTTTCGTTGCGGCGATAGGTGCAAGGTCACGTAATTCGTATTTGAATCCCCACGCATGCTGCTCAGCGCTCTTAAATATTGCTGCAGAGCCCAGTACGGACTCTGCGGTCATTGACAACGCGTAATACTCTACAAAACATTGGCTCCAACTGGCGAACTATCACGCAGTTTATGCGCTTTTATGGTTGTCTGTGAATTTCGCTCCTTATTCCATGGCAGCAGCGTCCTAATTCCATTGTTCCCCTTTTCTCAGACCCTGAGTAGAAACTGAATTAACGGGCTGCCACTGCAAAAGGGTCAGGCTTTCAGACTGTAACATTCGATTTCCCCAAAAATCTCAACTGTAGGTTTACGATGAGCTGAGCTGAGGAGACATTTTGAAGCGTCTTGGCACACATGTAATACAAATGCGGCACGACTAGTTTGTGACTAGTTGCGAGCTTGGAATGGCTGGCAAGATGCAGGAAGACAAGACAATTGATACACCACAAACACATTATCCGTGAAATGCTTTTTTATGCTGTACATGAGACACTGGAAAGTAGAGCTGTGAGCTTAGCTTTCCGGAATTAGTTTCCAGTCTGCGTTGGCCAGCAACCTGAGGTTTTGGATCACCGGGCCAGCGAGACGGGACGGTCCACTGAGGATCACAGGACGGAAAGAACATGCCTCCCTGTAAATGACTAGTTTGAATTGTTCTAAAGAAAGACAACGTGTATTTTGCCATCTTTTTGTGTTGCCAAGTATGAGCTGCTTGTTTTTCTTAATGTCCACTTGCTTCCTCGCCGCTAGTGGAGCCAACACTGTCCTCGAACCAGAACGTGCCTTTCAGATCACGATGAGCACACATACTCAGGAAAATGAAATATCGGTGCAGCATCATAATATCTCAGGAGTGATGGGAAAACGTCACAATACTACTTTCCTCAGGGTTCTGGCACTGTTGTCAGTCTCAGTGGCTGTGGGGTTCGTCATCCTGCACTGCTACATATCTTTAAGACCCCATTCGCTTGGAAAAATCAACGGTCCACGTGGGCGGTCTCTGTCGGCTGCCGGCAACTTTCCTTGTTCCGTAGGTCCACGGGAGGATTTCGGGGAGGGCAGGGCAGTATTCCAACAAACTAGCAATGCATGTGATCTTCATGAGATGTTCGCTGAAACGCAGCATCTATATCGGTGAAATTTGCTTGGTACACTGGCAACGGCTATTTATAGGAAACGTTGTTACCCATGCGGCGCGTAAGGATGAAAGCCCGGCCCTTGAACGCAATGCGATAGCACTGCGTCTAGTCAGCAGTCTGCAGCCCAGTATTCCAATAATCTAGCTGTTTATGTGATCTTCATAAGATTTTCGCCGAAATGTAGCGTCTATATCGGTGAAATTCGCTTGCTACACTCGCAGCGGCTACCTGGAGAAGACGTTGTTACCCATTTGGCGCGTAAGGATGAACTCCCGGCATTCAACGCGATGCAAGAGCACTGAGTTTAGTCCGCAGTCTGCAGCCTTTCACCAAGTATCACATGCTAGAAGCTGGGGTTTTCCCAAGGGACTGACGTTGGCAGAAGAAGCATCACCTAGAAAATATTCATTCCCTATTTATACCGGCGATTGCGTCGTTTCAGGGCCAGGTAGAGCCTGTCGGTAAATGTAAAATTGATAATTGGCTCTGCGACATCCTTGACAAGAATTCTAGGCAGTGCTGCAGAAGATTCCCCGCGTGCATTTGCAGAATGAGACCAAACAAACCAGTGTGCTCTAGACTCTGTGGAGAATGCCGCGAGGCAGATAAGGCAGTAGCATAATACCCGTGGGTAAGCTGTTCACTTCATGAGACCATTGCTCCATCCCTTGCCGCGTGGAGTGCTCCCTGCTTTGCGGAAATTTGGAATGCGATCGGGCTTCTGTGGTCTTCCGGAGGGCTCATCAACTTTTCAGTGCCTTTTTAGCTTTATTGCTACTATAGCTTCCAACCCCACACTCCATGCAACGTGGACATTTTCCCTTGTCGTTTTCTGCGCACGAGTCACTCACGGGAGTGCGATTTCAGGCGTTGGGTCAGCAGCCAGCATTCTTAGTATCGCACTAGCAAAAAAAGCCTGGCCTGTAACCTTAAAAGGCGTGTTGTGGAATAATTCTGTCACGTCCGTTGCCTATGTAGCGCCCGTAAATAATTGAATGGTTTTCATGATTTGCTTGCAAAGCTCTCTACAGGCCGCAGTTAGCGGTCTGCCAAAGGGCTTGCTCCAAAACATATTCCACGCATTACAATATCAAATTATGGCGCAGGGCATTGGCATCAATGCACTTTGATGCATCTCATTTCCTGCTTCATGCAGACCTTTGGAAAATCGTGGCTCTGTGCAAAGACTAAAGCAGGGAAATGGTAAAATGGCCGAAGTGCATGAACATAGTACCAAACTGTGGGGTATCAAGGAACCCTTGGTACTGGCAATGCAAGTTTAGTGACGCTCAGTAATTGAGAAGGTGTTCAATTAAGCTAAAAACTTCCACACGTGCAGCGAACGGGATTCAAACAGCTAGCCCAAGGAAGCTGACGGACTCACCTCGGTACTGCTAATCCCAATATTCTTCCTTCCTTAAGATTCCTTTGCAATATATTTGAACAGGTATCAGTTTGAGCACAGCAGCTTATTGCATACTACTGTAGTTTACGGCTCCCTGAAGTTTTCGATTTGTTGGTGCCCAATGCAACTGTGTCTTGGGCCTAAGTGGGTACAATTTCGGCCTAAATGGGTTTTTCGAAATAAATGGCGAACCACGGAGAAGCGCGTGGTGCCTACGAAAGGGCTTTGTGGCTTTGCACATGCACCACGCGAAACAAATGCCGGCATAAAGCCACGTACGTCAGTGCATTGTGAGACCTTGCACGCTGGCATGCAATACAGCGCGTGCACACATGCTGCGAACACAAGCCGTCACAATGGCTGCATCGATTTCACAACGTTGAGTCTTGATATTATCGTCCCCTGTATGTTGCACACTTAGCCCATGCAGCTACTCAACAACGGCGCAGTCTGAATTTCCTCCGGTGCTACTCCATTCCTTACAGGACGTTTAAAGTGCCAAGATGGCGTAAAAAATGAATATATGAGAAAAGCTGCGCCTTCAAAAAACGTTGCTTGGATGCATGGCTTTTGCCTCTGGCATGATATAATTTACACGAATTGTGGAGGAAACCTACCAAAGAACTCAAAGACACCCGATAGCGGGTTCGCGCTTCTTCAAACAAATGTTTGAAAGCCTCTGATAAGATTCGGATTTTGTGAGTCCGCTGTGGTTGTGTGTGAGCTGGAAGACCTTGACGGGAAGGCTCAATGCGAAATGCATGCCGTTCCTGGAAGGTATAAAAATGCGCAATTGCGGTGTCGTTGCCAGTATTTGTGCTGACAGAAACTCCGCTTCTGTGAGTTGCGTGTGGCTCAGCAAGTATGTATTACTCTAGCTCGAACCTGTTCATGCACCGAAGAGATATTTGTCCAGTGCGTTCGATGCGCAGTGGGAGTGCGGAAGCGTGGGCCTAATTTCCGTATAGCACTGCGGAATAGCTCACGTAGGCTAGATGGCTTCGACATGATATATATGTTTT
>NW_013652605.1:0-4372 GCF_000499385.1 Eimeria necatrix
ATATGCAGGTAAGGCTCGACGTAGCGAAAGGTGAATTGTCGATTACGAAACTCGAGCTGCAGAGCTTCTCCTGGTTGGTTTGCTGCTGCCTTGTAGGGAGCGCTAAAAACAGGACACTGCGAGTAAGCGCGTGGCCAATGGCATACATCAGGAGGGGCGGCTGGCGTCTGCGTTTTGCGTGTAGGATTCGCCGCCTCTTGGGAGGGTTCTGCCAACGCGGGTGAAGGTGCGGGCGGTGTGCTGCGCCGTCGAGGTCGTCGTGAACGAAGGCCGGCGAGCTCCCTGTAGGTGGCAGACCGACCACGACTGCAGGGAGCCTCGCGTGCTTTTGCTACTGCAAGCATCAGAGGTGGCGATGGTGTGTCGTGCGAGCAGGCGTGAGAGAGGCCGGGACGGCGAGACAGAGCATCGGCAACTTGATTGCGCGTTCCTTGAACATACGTGATGTGCAAATCCGGTAACTCCGCAAGAAAGTCTAGCCACCGGGCGGTGCGTCCGCACAGAGGCTTCGATGCACGGAGTCGTTGGAGATGAGTGAGAGCTTGATGATCAGTGTAGGCCGTTACCTTGGATACCCGGAGCAGGTGCGACCACTTGTCCAGTGCCACGACCAACGCCAAGAGTTCCTGATCGTAGATCGAGTATCGCTGTTGCGTAGGATTCATGACTTGGCTGAGAAAACCGATGGGTTTGCCGTCCTGTTCCAGAACTGCTCCTAGTGCGTAACCAGAGGCATCTGTATATAACTCGAAGGGTTTCGAGGTGTCAGGGACTTGTAGTGTAGTGTAGTCGATTAAACGCTGTTTGAGCTTCCGCACCGCTTGCGTGTGAAGCTCTGTCCATTTGAAACTGACGCCCTTACGTGTAAGATCAACCAGCGGCCGGGCAACGTCGGCATAGTCTGGTCCCATGAACATGCGACAATAATTTATGGTACCGAGGAACTGACGCACCTGCGTTTCGTTCTCCAGCACCTCAGGCCACTGCCGGATGGCTGCAATTTTGTCTTCTGCAGGTTTGATCCCCGCAGCGGAAATGGTATAACCCAAATACGTAATCGTTTGCCTCGCAAACTTGCATTTGCGGAATTTTTGGTAGAACTGATGTTGAAGGAAAATGCTGAGGACTTGTCGCAAGAGAGATACGTGCCCCGAGAGATCCGAGCTATAGATGAGGACATCATCTAGATACGCAATAACGCCTTGTCCCAGTAAAGGTTGCAGGTAGGCATTAATATTGGCCTGGAACGTGGCAGGAGCACCCTTAAGGCCGAAGGGCATCACTCTGTACTCAAATAGTCCAAGAACTGACCGGAAAGCTGTCTTCCACCGGTCTTCCTTAGCCATGCGTATTTGATGGAAACCTGCTTCTAGGTCTAGGGTGGAAAAGTACTGGGCGCCTCCTAACATCTCGAGAATGGTTAGGATGGGAGGTAAGGGAAAGTCAGGGGCTATCGTAAGGGCATTCAGAGCCTGATAGTTTACAACCATACGCATTTTGCGCTCCCCTGAGCCATCATCACGTTTGTCCACCATGATTGTAGGTGAACAAATAGGCGAGTAGGTCGGCCCGATCCAACCATTGTCCGACAACTTAGCTATCTCCTGTTTGTGGAACGTGAGCTGATCTGGGGTCATACGGTATATTGCAGATTTCGCCGGAAGTTTTCCAGGCACAAGTAGAATATGGTGATCATGAGGGCGTTTCGGCGGTAATCCCTTAGGTAAGTTATCGGGAAATACTGCTCGGTACTCGTGCAACACTTGTGCTATCTCCCGTAGAATATCCTGCGCCTCTGTCGAATGTATCCATGCGTCAAACAGAGTGTGCTCGAGTTGTGCCTGAGGCCAGGGGGACTCCTCGTCACTCTCCGTTGCCCCCGCGACGGTTATGGCCGAAGGACTATGCCAACTGGAGGACGCGGGTTGAGTCCCAATTAACGCACAGCAAAGCACGCCTTGCCACTCGTCCGCGAGCCGTAGGGGCATTGCCGGACCGGCTTCGGGCAAAGCCAGGATGAGATGCAAACCGTGCATTGGGGCCTTGAGATCCTTTGTGTCCGCAGCTGCTTGACGAACGAGCGACGTTATCCGCGCTTTCGCCTTCTTCTTCGCGTGAGGTTTATACCGCCTTGGAGGTGGGCGCAGGAATATGGCGGCCTCCTCGGCAGACATACCCGACACTTGCTTTGCCAGTATCTCGTACGCTTGTTCTGCAGGGGTCCTTGGGTGGGCTGTGATGGAACTGTCGCCTCGCAGCGTTGCTTCGCCAGTCCGAACGACCGGTAACTCGCACCACTGGCCATTCACATAGGTTCGGAGCTTGTCCGACTGAAAATACCAGGCCACCTTGTGTTCCGTCAGCCAAACCAAGCCCAAAACTAAGTCATAGGGAACAGGTCCCACTAGAAAGTCCCCGGAAAAACGTGCGTGCCCACACCACAAGGTCAGTCCTGTTACAACCCGGTCAATGCGTAGTTGTGCACCTGTGGCCACAGTGAACCTATGTTCCCTTGGGAAAATCCGCACCTTCAGCTGCAGTCGTTCGACTGTTTTGGGACTAATGAAACTTCGTGAAGCTCCAGTATCCAAGAGGGCCTCACATGGACTCCCTACGAGCTCTACGCGAAGTACCGCCGTCGCACCCACACAACACAACGCTCCCCCTTGGTCGTAAGACTCTTTCATGTAAGTCTCCCTCCACCAGTGTGGCAGAATCTCTGTCACGTCGGACCCTTGGCCTTCCTTTGTTGCCTCCGCAGACTTCCTGCGGCTATCCATCGTCGCGTCCGGAGTCTCCTCACTCAGGATCGACGTTGGCCCAGACTTCCACCGCAATTCCGAGAGCGGTTGAGTCTCTTCCTCGTGCTTTTGCTCGTATTAGTTCCTTCCGCAGTGCTGAGGAGTCGGTTTCTCCTCTCAAAGGAGACTGGAATGGCATTGGGGCCTGTCGCCACTGCGCACATCATCCCCTTGCCATGACTACGCGGCCTAGAACGCTCGTCTCCAACTAAGCCTAGGCCCGCAAGTTTAATCGCTCCGTCGTTTCAGTGTTAGGACGGGCGGGCGCTCCACCGCGCTGGTCCACCGGCTCAGGCATGCCGCGTTCATACGTGGCGCAGTCCCGAGCATAGTGTCCCACACCTCCACATCTCTTGCAGGTTTCCCCCGGACGCTTGGTGCGTTCCCCTTTGCTGGGGCAGACGCGTGCCGGGTGTCCGCGTCCCTGACACTCAAAACAGTTTCCTCGGGCTCCCCCAGAGCGATTTCCTATTTCATGGCGCCCACGGGGTCCATTAGCTTGTATGGCAGCCCTAAGGGCTCGACTGTTTCTTTCGCGGAGTTCCAGCAAGCTCTGCTTGGGCTCGTAGAACCGTGCTGCGGCTGTCGCCGCTTGTTCCCACGTCGGGTATTTCATGTGTCCCTCATTAGTTATTGAGAGGTGGAGGTCAGTCGGTAGCCCTGTGCAGTAGTATTCCGCGAGTTCAGCAGGGGTAAGACTCATGGCCCGCTCCGCTACAGTCGCAAACCGCTCCGTGTATTCCTTCAGGTTACCATTCCATCGCACTTTAGCCAATTCAGATAGCGTTTCGCTCGGTGACATTGTTTTGTTAAACCGTTCCAAAAGCCGGTGCTTTACGGTGGTCCAGTCGCTTAGATCGATAGTTCGCTGTAGATACATCCAATACGTTAAAGCCGGCCCCACGAGATAGTCTATAAGCGCGTTTCCCCACTCGCGCGGCTCCATTCCCTTCAGCGCGTACCGGCGCTCGATGCGCAGCAGAAAGGCCTGCACTGTGCTGCCGTCTTCTGGCAGGATGGGAGTCCTATCGCCGGGTTCCATGGTCCCCCCCATAACGGTCCTTAGCGCACTCACAGCCGCGTGGAATTGTTCCCACGAGGTGAAGGGCCAGTCTCCTGGTACAGCATTGGGCAGAGGAATCGCTTGTGGGGGCACCTCTTTATGCCCGTGCGGCCGCTCTGCCACGGTGGGCTTAGGAGTCGCGTGACGATGATGGGCGGGGGTCCCGCTGGGCATTCTGTTAACTGACATAGATGGAGTCTCCTGCGGAGTGGGGCCGATGACGCGTCCGTTGCGGAGGTGCATCCCTTACCGAGCGAAGATTTTTAGTAGACAGCCATTCGGACGTCGTATTTCATTTTCCAGGGTCGAAGAAACAAATATTTCAGTAATATAATCCCGGAACAGCCCCCAAATGTAGTGCACTGCGCCCGCAGCTACGACTACGTGCTTCCAGTCCCTTGGGCCGGGTCTATACACTCCACCCTACGCTAGTCCATTCCCTAGAAACTACAGCTATTGCGATTAAGAATACAAAATCATGAGGTTATCAAATCTGTCTGTCTGTTTC
>NW_013652606.1:0-4362 GCF_000499385.1 Eimeria necatrix
AGTCTTGTGCACCAGCACTCGCGAATCCGAATGAGAGCTCTTCGCGCACTCACACTGGTGCTTTCTTGTGGCTTGTACAAGTACAACGGCGAAATTGTTCACATGCTGGCTGGCTGGCGGGACCCCAACATAGTCCCGATCAAGAGTTTGTACGAAGTCACAACCATAAGGAACTACTTCGCGGAGTTGCTGGCAGACCGCTCGCCGCTGGTGCGCATGTTTTTCTTCGACACTGTTGGCTACTGGCTGCTCAATTTGCAAGATAAAGCGGACTACGAAACTTGGCTATTTCCTTACTTGCTGAGCGGGCTCTTTGATTCATTCCGGCCCATTCAGCAGCTCGTGTTTCTCCTTTTGGAGCAGCTCGGGAGGCACTACGAGCAACTTCACGAAAAGGATTTGAGGGAAATCAAACAACTCGGCACTCCGGACTTGTGGAGCTACGGGGGAAAAGCCTTTCTGTCTTTTCCCCTGGGCGGCTGCTGGGCCGTTTCGGGCGCTGCCAAAGCGCGCGAAGAGGCGCAGCAATTTGCTGCTTTCGTCAGCTCCTACACTGAGCGCCTGCAGTCTCTGGGCATCGAAGGATTTTCTTTAGTTGAAAAAAAACAAAATCAACTCACAGTCCCCGGCGAGGAGCTCGTGGGCGACCCCCCCAGGCCCTGCCTGGGAGCCCGCACTATGGTTCGGATATATTTCCGGCGTTTTGCAAAAACCCTTTTTCAGTCCGTTTCAGATTTCAAAGAAGTTTCCCAAACCGCTTCCGCCCGCCTCCTGGTGGTTTCTTTCGCCTTTATAGAAGAAGCTGCTGTGGAATGGCTGGACAGCTGCTTTGCAATTTGCTGCAGAGTCCTCGCGGCGCCGCAGCAGCATGCAACAGCAGCAGTGGAGTCGCACAGAGTGGCTCTGCAGCTCTTGGGGGCCTTTGCCGACCCGGAAAACTACTGGGAAGTTGCAAAAGAAGCTTTAAGGGAGAACGTTCTCCAGGAACTTCAAGTTCAAGTTGCAACGCTCAGCAGTCTGGCCTTGATGCTACAAGGATCCTTCATGGTTCTCAAGAAAGCCGCCGACCCGAGCCTTGGCCTGGGCCGCCTGGGGCCAGTTTTGCCTGAAATTGCCCAGGCGCTTTCTTCCAGTCATTTGCTTCAAGAGCCGTATCTGCGTTTTGCTGCTGAGGGCCTGACGCAGCTTGTGCAGGTTCTGGTGTCTGGAGTTCGAGGGCAAAACGAAACTCTTTCGGAAGAAACCTGGCATCATTTGCTCAGTGTAACTTGCTGTTTAGCAGCACCTCCGAGGTGTCTGGAAGGAGCAGAAAACAGCCAGCTGCAGCCCCAGCTGCAGCAGCTAATGACCGACTTGGCTTGTTGCCGCAAAGCTACAAGGCGCATGCCGCAGCCCCACAGCGACGCAGCCACACTGTGGGCCTCAGTGGACATTCTGCGGGGCATCCCGCCGGCCAACTTAGCTGCTCTCAGCACCTACATAATCCACTTGCCCAGCTGCCGCCTCCTTGAAGAAAAAACTTTTCAAGTTCTTTTCGGAAAGCTGCAGCAATGTGCGGCAGCAACAGAGGAAGCTGCCACGAGGCGCAGCTGCAGGCGGGCGGCTCTGCGGCTCGTGATGCGCCTTGCGCAGCTAGGCGCAGCAAGCAGCAGCAGCAGCACAGACGCTGGGACCCAGATGCCACAGCAAAAGTGCCCAGCGGCATCTCCAACCGCTGTTTCACGCCCCAGCAGCTCGGGCGTTGCGGGGACTGCAGTAGCAACAACAGCAGCAGCAGACAGCAGCAGCGGCGCCGAACTGCAAAACGGCGAAGACGAGGAATCAGAACCTGTGCGGAAACTCCTCGACTGCCCGGTGGCAGCGGCCGCCGGCGTGCTGCAGCAGCTGCTGCTGCGGCTGCTGCAGCAAGTGGAATGCGCCGAAGACGCGCAAGACGCCCTAGCAGCCCTGACAGAACTTTTGACGCTGCCGGGCCTGGATAATGTGAATTGGGGAGAAGCGGTGCAGCAGCTGCTGCTGCTGTCGGGGCTTTCTCAGGACTTGGCCCGCTTTCTGGGCTGCCCGTTTCTGCATACTAAGCTATTTCGCAGCGCATGCATGAACTACGCTCATCATTCTGCTGCCACTTATCCAGACAAGAATCCCGGCGCAGTTCTGGAAGAAATGCCACTGGGCAAGCGGCGGGAGCTGCGGCTTGCTGCGCTGCGAGCTGCAGCAGAACTCAAACAGCAAGCTGTGCTGCTACTGCGCCTCTGCCTTCCCATGCTCGCTGAAGATCGTAACAGCCTCTCAGCCCTCGTCTACGGCACCTTTGCTGCGCTGCAACCGCCCAGCAAGCTGCAAAAGCGGCCGGACGCATGCAAGATGGGCTGCTGCGATGCTGCCAAAGAGCACGGAGGCACTGCTGCGAATGCTGCTGCAGACGGTGCTGCAGGTACTGCTGCAGACGGTGCTGCAGGTACTCCTGCAGACGCTGCAGCAGATGGTGCTGCACGAGCTGCAGCAGACGTTGCTGGAGATACTGCTGCAGGAAATGTTGCAGACGCTGCTGCAGACGCTGCTGAAGACGCTCATGCAGGCGCTGTTGCTGCGGCTGCTGCAGACTCCGCTGCAGAAGCTCCTGCAAATGCTGCTGCAGAAGCTGCAGCTGGCGGTGCTGCAACCGCTGCTGCAGACTCTGCTGCAGACATTGCTGCAGGCCGGTCGAGCGACACTGACAATCAGCCAAATGCGAATGAAATAGAAAGGACGAATGAAGAAGAGGCTGAGGGAAAAGAGGAGGTGTGCAGTTTTGCCCAGTGTACAGTATCTTTGCCGTTTGAGGCTCAGAGCCCTTGGCTTTTGTTCCAGATTGCAAGTTGCCTCTTTGATACTATTTCCCTCTGGATAGTTCCAGAGAGGGGGCTTCCCAATGAAGAAGAGGGCCTTCGGAAATCCAAACAAGTCTTTGAAATGTGCAGCCCAGACTCGCTGCTGATGCCGCGGCTGCTGGCGCTTCCGATGTACAGCCACCTCGAGCGGCTCCACGCAAACCGCCGCCTCCTGGAGCTGCTCTCAGAAAGCTGTCTTTGCCAGGCAGTGGACAGCTGCGTGCGGCAAATTTTGGACCTTAAGGGCTCGTTTTCTGAGGGCTTTGAGGCTTATTTGGAGGCGCCAGAGGGGCCTCCCGGGGCCCCTTCTGGGGCCCCCAAAACCCTGAAGGAAGCGGTCGCGGCAGCCAAAAAACAGGCCGCTGCTGTCTCCCTAGAAACCCAAAAAATGCAGGCGATCGCTGCAATCACACAGCTCCTCAAACTCTTTGGAATTGTCTGCCCCAGCGCTCTTCAAGAGTGCCTTCGGCAGTATGAGGCTCGAGGCCGTTTCAGCCGCTGGGAGCTCTTAAGTCGAATCTTTAAAGACACCAACGGCTCGCTTTCTGACAATTAATGGGGCTTTTTGCAGTCAAAAATTGAATTTGTTTCTCTAATTCATGAAACCCTTGAAAAACCCTAGAAACTCTGCAATGTAAACGTTTTATTCTGCTCGCATCATTCCTCTGGCTCTTAAAACCCGCAGATGTCTCTGAACTGTGAAGGTTTTGCTGCTGCTAATTGGGGGCTTTGCTCAAGTAGACAGTATTGAATACTAACTTTTGGCCCAGCTATGGATGACCTCTGCTGCATCTGCTTCCCAAACGTCTGAAGTGAATTTGAATTGCTTTGGGGCTATAGGCTCACGGTTATCATTCAGAACATATGAATAAATATGTTTTCGGTACATTCGTACCATACCCCTTAGTGGTTTGGACTGGAAAGGCTCAATGGCTTGTAATAAGGTTGTTGCAACTTTTCAAAGGACTGGCTGCTGGCCACCTGAATACTTTCTACTTGTGCTTTCTGCCGAGCAGCAGATCTAAAATATTTTTGAGCGCCTGTGTCTTTCGATTTCTGTAATGCGGCTGCAGCTGCTTCGTGGCATTAAACGCTTTCAATTTAGAAGAAGGGAAATTGCCCTAATGGGATTAACCTAGAAGCCTGCGCAGAAAACAGTGCTGCGCATGCAAGCCTCACTCTCTGCCAATGTGAAGCAGTGCTGGCTGCCGGCGCGCCACTGCTTCCTGCTGCAGCAGTACAAGCAAAATGCTGCTGCAGCAAAACTCTAGCTAGCTAGCTCAGCCAAGTCCCGTGCTAACGCTGCACAAAGCCTTCTGTGCTTGTTTCACTTTCATGGCTTGGAAGAAAAGCCTCTGGCGGCCTGCGAAATGCAAAAAGACTTACCACCAGGCCGCCAGAGACCCTTTTTGCATGCCAGGAAGCTGAAGCAAGCACGGAAGGCCCTTGCAAGTTGCCACTTGAATATTGATTCTGGTCTGAGCCCAGCCTT
>NW_013652607.1:0-4201 GCF_000499385.1 Eimeria necatrix
TCCAACGTTCAGTGCGGGTTGACGAATGTGGCGGGCAGCTGCTCGTCACTTCGCTTTTGCAAGTGGATTATTTCTATGTCTCTCTACAACATGTGGTGGTAGTATACAAACTGCCACAAGTGCACAGTTTGACCTGAACGTTTCACTGAAGCCCTGGCTGCAGTTCGACAATACGAACTGCAAATGCCTGGACCCCATGTTGAAAAGCAACTGCACTGGATACGTGTGTGATTCGCAACACCGCATTCCGCTGCTTGGTGCACGATGCTGCAGTAACGCGTAGATACTGGGGTAACCCAAAACTGTCCTCATTGTGTGATGCATATCTTCAAGATGGCATCGTAAGAAAGTTATATTTGCTATAGTTTACTAGGTAAATTCTTCCTGGGATAAGGGTTTCATTTCATTTGACTCCATCAATGCTGCTTGGTGAGACACCAAGTTTTGGGGAAAAGCATGCAATTTTTGTTCCCATTCTAACCTATCAGATTCAATGTGCTACATTGTATTTTTTTTAATATTAGTTTGCTTGCCAAGTTTTGTTATACATCGCTTGATTACGGTTGTTATTTCCCGAATAATGCAGCCAGTAGGCCAAAAACGAAATGGATGGTTCTTTGATGCAGCTAAATACTCTGGTCTCGGGATGCTCTGATTTTGCTTACGAGGTTGGCACAAGTATTGCATGATTCACCGAAACCACCTGGACTCGTTGGAAGCTGCTTACATGATCGTCGAAGCGCTCTATGTAGTATTGTGAACGGCGGTGTGCATCTGTGTCCCGGCATATACGCCAGCCAGACGCTATATACTTAGAGCTCCTAGTAGACACTGTTGCGAAGGGCTAGTCAGGAATTTGGAGTTTACAAGTGACGTGACCTGGTCCAGCAATGATACCCTCTGCCCTTTAATATTTTCGCGGAAATATGGCGGTGATACAGGGTTTGAACGCGGCATCCGCGTCCACCTACACATGCTCCTCACGAGAGGGGACGACATGCGATGCGCTTTGCGTCCTCCTGCGAGGCAGTTGCTGTCGCCAAACTCGGTTACTTGAAAGGCGAGATGAGCACGATACTTAATTACATCAACCTAGAGAATGGTAGAAGCCCTGCCATACACAGGTTTGGCGAGATATTGCGCAAAATACTGGACACGTGACAAATGCGACTTACTCGCACCGCTATCAAGTACCCAGGCATCCTAATTTGGCAGTGAAAGAAACCACAGAACAATTTTTGAGGAAATTATTGCCTCAGCTAGTAAGCTTTGATAATTAGGAGGTAGTTAGATTTCGTTTCGGCAACCACCAAATTCGCATTGCTCTCGCATACCGACGTTCCTGCCCTTTGTTTCTGGTGCTTCAGAATCTTCCGTATTCTCAACCAGCCCTTCTGGGAGATAATTCTATTATGCTGTGCAAAGAATCGAAAGCTTCACCTTTCAGCACTGTGTTGGCTATTGACATCAGCGCGATGTGTGCAGAGTTGATTGTGGAGTGTGTTGAGGAAATAGTGTATTGGCGTGCTTTTGAAACATTTGTGGTCAGAAAACGAGGTGGCACACTAGCGAAGATAATGCTCTGAGAATGCTTTGCTCTTTGCTTCTTGCGGATGCATTATCGAACCACAACTAGATGTCATTCGGAACATGTTGCTATGCTACAGTCTCAACGTGCATAGGATAGTTCAGCAGACGAAATGATTTGATTCCTGAAGCGGAAAATATCGCCAGCACCATTATTTGGTTTCAGTTTGAAATCCCGTTCAAGTGCGTACTTTGTCTCCATCCAAAAGGGCAAAATGGGAATGCCTGCCCATGACACTGTCTGTTCGAGGAGGCTGTTAAATCGGACGCGCATGCACCTGGCTTGCACGAGATGTGGCTGTTTAGCCAGATTTCAATTTAGCAGGCCTACTAGCACAGCTATACAGAAGTGTGCGTAAAAGTCGTTACCACCAGCAAGCCTTCGTTAGTTGGGCCATGCCAATGCTGCTTTACTGGATTCTGAATTCCCTTCAACAGGGTAGGTTTTCCCTTTACTCATCTTAACTAAGATGCATGTTTGTTAATATGTCTAACACTTTCAGTGATATTTCTGGTGCGTAGTGGGCAGCAAAGTATTTGCAATTATTGCTGTTGGCATGTTGAGTTTGCAACCAATTTGTGACATTCAGAATGTATGTCTTTGATGTGCTCACCTGCCATTTACGTTGCACTGTAAACGAATCAAATGTTTACTTTGGTTCCTGTTTCGAGGCCCATGTCACACCTACTCACGCAGAATGGACTAACGTCCGCACACATGCACAGTGACAACTATATTTCATGAACAAGTGGTCTTCGTAGTGCAGAAACAGCTTGCGTTTTTCATCTCTGCACCATCGCTCACGCCATACGAGTGACTAGGAGCTTTTGTGACACTTTTATTGGATTTTTTGACGAGTAGCACGCACACGTATTGGACGAAAGGGGGTTGACGCTGTTCTGGGCGAACTCTTGAGTATTGACGGCCTTCGTTTTATGTTTAGCGTCACGGCTGCGGACTTTTTCCTCAATGCCTGCACCCTATTATATCTCCATAGCGAACGCGTTTTTTATTCGATTCCCGTAACTACATCTCCTGACGTGATTGTGACACGGCTTCCTGCGTGCTGAGGACCCAAAAGGTCTTGCTAATCACGCGCTTCAAAACTAGGACTGAGACCCCTGTTTTATCCAGATGCGCAGCTCATCTTTGATAGAGTTGTCACAATGCAAGTGCCCAGTACGATCCTTTACGCTAGTGCATGAAAAGGCACGCACGGTTGTTTGTTTGTGATGAAGAACAAATGCTTGCAAAAATTTGCTCTATGTTGTTTGTGGCATTAGGGATAGCCGTTGAATTTGGTTTCCAGGTCATGACGATTTGATTTCATTGTTACGTCCTTCCCGACATAATGCTCTTCCAGTCCACAAGCTTTCTACGCTTCGCTACACATCACCATGCTTCCAGTGTGCGTTGAAACCTGTACTTGTTTTAAAATTATTCGTTGCACGTCTTGCCTGCTTCTTGTGTTTTTCGAAGTAGAAGAGGTTCGCGTCATTCTGTTTTGAGTCGAAGTTGAGTGCGGCTATTACAAGTGCACCGCTAACATTCGACGTGTGCGTGGTGAGCTCAGACAGGAAGGGCGTTAGTCTGCCTGGTTGCTTTGATATAGCGTATGGCCTCTAGGGGGCGGTGACCGATTTATCGTATGCAGCATGTATGTTGGTCAAGACATGCGTGACATTAACACATGCGCTCTTGAGAGGCTAGGTAGTTGAGTCGATACGAGGCAAGTGTCATAATTAGTTGAAGGCCGTCGCGTGATGTGAGCAGCATGCGAAAAGTTATCGTGATTGTGTGGAATTTTTAATGCAGAGCATGTTTGTGCCTATTAATATCAGAACTGTTTCACGGTTCGAAGATACGTGAGAATGGCGTTGACACGTTTATATACGCGTTCAAAATTGAAGCGCACATTTGGTTAGCGAGAAGTTGCGACCTTTTTCGTAAGCAGACAGATGCGTGCCACCAGCGTTCAGGAGACCTGTCTGGCCGTAGGAGCAGCTTATTTATCTCAGCATATGCTTTATCGTGCCTCTAGAGCAAACGCCTTTCTTATTCGATTTATTTTACTGCATCTCGTGGTGTGCTCGTGGGACGGTCTCCTGCGTGCTCAGGACACAAAAGGTCTTTCGGATCACGTGCTTCAGAAGTAAGACTAGCGCAAGCGTTTTCTTTCGGATGCGCACTCAGCTTTGGTAAAGTTGTCACAAATGTGCAGTGCGATGCTCTACGCTAGTTAGTGAAAAGGCACGCAGGGCAGTTTGTTTGCGATGAAGAACGAGCGCTTGCAAAATTTTGCTCTACGTTGTTTGTGGCATTAGGGATCGCCGTTGACTTTGGTTTCTAGGTCATGGCGATTTTACTCCTCTGGCACGTCTTGCCCGACATTATGCTCTTCCAGTCCACAAGGTTTCTACTCTTTGCTACACATCACCAAGGCTCCAGTCTGCGTTGGAACCTTCACGCGTTTTGAAATTATTCGTGGCACGACTTCTCTGCTGTTTGTATTTCTCGAAGTAGGAGAGGTGCGCATGACTCTGTGTTGAAATGAAGCTATGTGGGGTTGCTGCATGCGCACCATTTATATTCGACATGTGCGCGATGAGCTCA
>NW_013652608.1:0-4033 GCF_000499385.1 Eimeria necatrix
CGGTTTGGGGCTTGGGGGTTGGGGGTTGGGTTTGGGGGGCATCGGGGAGCAGCCAGCGGCAAGGGAGCTAGGGTTTAGGGTTTAGGGTTTAGGGTTTGGGGTTTGGGGTTTGGGGTTTAGGGGCTTGCAAGAAAACAAGCAAACGAGCAAATAAACAATTCATTTATTGGTCAATTTATTCATTTATTTCTGCTGCTGCTGCTGCTCTTGCTGCTGCTGCTGCTGCTGCTCTTGCTGCTGCTGCTGCTGCTGCTGCTGCTGCTGCTGCTGCTGCAGGTGGTTGATGTCTTCAGCGTGGAAACCCTAGAAAAGGCCCAGCGGCAATGGAACAGCGGAGAGTACATTATGTGGCCCGTGGGCGAAGAGGCCTACTCGAGACTCTTCCTACAGGGTTAGGGTTTAGGGTTTAGGGTTTAGGGTTTAGGGTTTAGGGTTTGGGGGTAGGGTTTGGGGCGAGGGTTTAGGCTTTGGGGGTTAGGGTTTGGGGCGTGGGGGTTAGGGCTTGGGGTGTGGGGGTTAGGGTTTGGGTTTGGGGGTTAGGCTTTGGGGCCTAGGGTTTGAATGTTTAGGGTTTAGGGTTTAGAGTTTGGGGTTTGGGGTTTGGGGTTTAGGGTTTGGGGTTTAGGGCTTGGTGCAGGGCGCTGAGCTGTGGCGGTGATTGCCGCTCTCCCGGCCCCCCTGGAGCCTCACAGGCCGCTAGGGTTTAGGGTTTAGGGTTTAGGGTTTAGGGTTTAGGGTTTATGGGTTATGCTGGAGCTGCATGCGTTGCAGGCAAACTTGGAAACAAGGTGCCGGAGCAGCTGGCAGAGGGTTTTAAGTCAGTTGAGTAAACCCCAAACCCTAAATTCGGGTTTACGAGGGCCTTGCCGACAAACCCTAAATTAGGGTTTACTAAGGCTCTCCCGACAAAACGCTGTATTAGGGTTCACGAGCGCCCTTCTGACAGAACTCCTAATTAGGGTTTACTAGGACCACGTCTGGGCAAAACCCTAAATTAGGGTTTAGGGCCTTGAACTGCTAAACCCTAAACCCTCAAATAGAGGTTTCCTTGCACCTGAGAGACACTTAGGGGGGCAGCTCCTCATTGCGCCCCTACCTATTTTTAGGGTTTAGGGTTTAGGGTTTAGGGTTTAGGGTTTAGGGCAAAGGGAGACAAAAAGGGACAGAAAAAGAAACAAAAAGAAGCGGAGAAAGATACTAGAAAAAGAAAAAGGAATAAAAGGAAAAATTTGTATTTTCGAGGGTTTATTAAAAACTTGAGGGTTTAGGGTTTTGATTTAGTTCAGAAAGAATTTAAAAGTCGAGGGTTTAGGGTTTAGGGTTTTGACGAAGTTCAAAAAGGAGTAGAGGGGAAGCGATTAATTAGCTTTTCTGGTGTCGCACTGCTTGCTGCGTTGCTGCTGCTGCTGCTGCTACGGTGCTGCTGCTGCTGCTACAGTGCTGCTGCTGCTGCTACAGTGCTGCTGCTGCTGCTACAGTGCTGCTGCTGCTGCTACAGTGCTGCTGCTGCTGCTACAGTGCTACTGCTGCTGCTGCTACAGTGCCGCTGCTGCTGCTGCTACAGTGCCGCTGCTGCTGCTGCTGCTGCTGCTGCATTTCCTCAGCCTGCGTTTTTCGCTCCCTGTACACTGCAGCGCAGGTGAGTGGGGTGTACGTACACCCGAAAGCGCATGCAGTCGCATGCATGCATTTGTTCGGCAGAAAATGTTTGAATAGGAATTGTATATACAAATAATAATAATAATAATAATAATAATAATAATAATAATGCAAATAATATGTAAATAAATAACTTGTATTGCCGCTGCATGCATGCAGCGACTTGAACTTATCCGGATTGGGATCTACATAAAAAAGGGAAGCTGCGGTGTACGTACACCCCAGCTGCCGCACGTACACCCGAGGCCTTGCATGCGTGCATGCAAGAGCGCATGCAAGTGCGTATGCATGCATGCATGCATGCATGCATGCACCGAAAGCCCCAAACTGCAAACTGCAACCTAGGGAAGCGGCAGGCAAGAGATAAAGCAAATTGCAAAAAGAAAAAGAAGAAAAAGGAATGAAATGAAAAATGAAAAATAAAGGAAACAATAAAAGATAAAATGTCGAAGACAGAAGAAACAAAAGAAAAAAAGAATAAAGAAAAAGGATAAAAAGACAGAAGCAGGAGAAAGAAGTAAAAGGCACAAAAAGGGAAAAGAAATAAAGGAAATTGAATAAATAAATAAATAAATAAATAAATAAATAAATAAATAAATAAAAGAAACAAGAAATAAATAAAAGATATGAAAGAAAAGAACTCCCTGCTGCAGCCGCCACCCCACAAACAAAAGAAAGAAAACTCGCAAACGCAAACGCATGCAGCCCCAAACTCCTCTGCATGCATCGGGGAGAGCCCCAAAAGAAACAAGAAAAGCATGCATGCTGCCCCCGGAGCCTGCATGCATGCATGCATGCACGCATGCATGCATGCATGCATGCATGCATGCAATCTACGCATGCATGCATGCATGCATGCAATCTACGCATGCATGCATGCTTGCATGCAGGCATGCAGGCATGCATGCTTGCATGCAGGCATGCATGCGTGAACTGCATGCAGTCCCTTGCATGCATTTGCATGCATGCAAGTGCATGCAAATGCATGCATGCATATGCATGCATTTGCATGCATGCAAATGCATGCAAAGTGACCTGCAATTAGCAGTGCATTGAAGAAAATGTTTTTGTCTCTTCACTTCTTTTTAATTACTTTTTATTTCAATTAAACTTTTCCCCACAAGGTGAAGAGACACCTCTCAGGTGTACGTACACCCGAACGCATGCACGGGCCCTTCAAGTGCATGCAGCAATTTAAAGGAATAATTATTTATTTCTTTTTCAAGTTTTTTCTTTATTTGTTTTATTTCTTTTTTCTTTTTTCTTTTTTCTTTTTTCTTTTTTATTTTTTCTCCTTTTCTTTTTTGTCTCCTTTCGCCGATTTGGCCCTCAAAGACAATCCGAGCCTTCAGCTGCTGCACCACTTGGTTTGTCTCCAGTTTGCTGCTGCTGCTGCTGCTGCAGCTGCTGCTGCTGCTGCTGCTGCTGCTGCTGCTGCTTCCTTTTGTCACTGTTTTTCATTGTCTCCTTTTGTCTCTGTGTCTCCACTTGGCCCTTTGATTGTTTTCAAATTTTTGATTTCTTTTAATTCTTTTTTATTTATTTTAATTTCTTTTATTTTTTTATTTTTTTAATTTCTTCTTTTAATTTCTTTTAATCCCTTTTACTCTTTTTAATTTCATTTTTTCTTTTTTTCTCTTTTTTCTTTTTTGTCCATTTTAATTACTTTCTCATTCTTTCATTGTCTCTTTTTTAATTCCTTTTAATCCCTTTTTCAGCTTTCTTTTCCCAATTCCTTTTCAATGAAGTTAAATGAATTTAAATGAATTTAAATGAATTTAAATGAATTTAAATGAATTTAAATGAATTTAAATTAATTTAAATTCATTTAAATTCATTTAAATTCATTTAAATTCATTTGAAAAGCACCAGCTTCACGTCAAATTCATTTTAATTCATTCTAATTCATTTTAATTCATTTTAATTCATTTTAATTCATTTTAATTCATTTTAATTCATTTAAATTTATTTAAATTCATTTAAATTCATTTTAATTCATTTTGGTGAATTTAAGTCCATTTAAGTTCATTTAAAAGACTATAAATGCAATTAAATGAATTTAAATTCCCCAAACGCATTTAAAAGCATTTAAAAGCATTTAAATGCATCAAAATGAATTTAAATGAATTTAAATGAATTTAAATTAATTTAAATTAATTCTTTTTATTTACCACCCCAAAGCATCTGCAACAAGTCTAGCTCCTGTCACCATAAAAAGGGTTTGCCAAACCCCCAAACAAACCCTCGGAAAAAGGCCCCGCAGCAAAGCCCCGGGGCCCTCGCTGCGGGCTATTTCCCCCATCACCTGCAGCAGCAGCAGCAGCAGCAGCAGCAGCAGCAGCAGCAGCAGCAGCGGCGGCGGTGGTGGGCGGGG
>NW_013652609.1:0-5074 GCF_000499385.1 Eimeria necatrix
AAACTGCAAACATACACACACTCACCCAAACAAGAACTGCTGCTGCTGCTGCTGCTGCTGCTGCTGCCCGTGGGGCCGCTGGAGCCGCATGCATCGCACGTGTGCATCTCTACTAAGTTAGATAAATAAATAAAATATATAAAATATATTTTATTTATTTATTTATTTATCTTCAGGATCATCAAATTAAATAAACGAAAAGCCCAGCCACTCCTCTCCCACCGAGACGCTCCCGCGATTCCCTACCCGCACCAGAAGCAGCAGCAGCAGCAGCAGCAGCAGCAGCAGCAGCAGCAGCAGCAGCCGCAGCACCTCCGCCGCTACCCTTCGAGGCAGCGGCGGAGAGGTGCAGCAACTACAGCAGCTGCAGCCGCTGCCGCCCAAGCTGCAGCAGCAGCAGCAGTAGCAGCAATAACTGCAGCTGCCGCCGCAGCAGCTGCAGCAGCAACAGCTGCAGCTGCCGCCGCAGCAGCTGCAGAAGCAATAGCTGCAGCTGCCGCCGCAGCAGCTGCAGCAGCAGCAGCTGCAGCAGCAGCAGCTGCTGCTACAGCAACTTCCGCAGCTGCGAGGCTACTGCAGCAACAGGAGCCTCCGCAGCTGCGAAGCCACTGCAGCTGCAGCCCCTGTTGCTGCAGCAGCCGCTGCAGCAGCCGCTGCAGCAACAGCTGCAACTCCTGCAGCCGCTGCCGCAGTTACTGCAGCAGCTGCTGCACCGATGGGTGCTGCGCCTGTTGCAGCAGCCGCAGCAGCTGCAGCAGCTGCAGCAGCAATAGCTGCAGCAGCAGCAGCAATAGCTGCAGCAGTTGCTACTGCTGCGGCCGCAGTCGCAGCTGCTGCAGCAGCCGCTGCAGTCGCGGCCGCGGGTGCTGCACTTGCTGCAGCAGCTGCTGCAGCCACAGCAGCCGCAGGTGCAGCAGCTGCTGCGGCCACAGTAGCCACAGATGCTGAAGCAGCAACTGCTGCAGCTGCAGGATCCGCTGCTGCTGCATCTGCAGCAGCAGCTGCAGCCACAGCAGCCGCAGGTGCTGCAGCAGCTGCTGCAGCCACAGCAGCCGCAGGTGCAGTACTACGTGCTGCAGTAGCAACTGCTGCAGCTACAGGCTCAGCTGCAGCAGCTGCTGCCGCAGGTGCTGCAGCAGCTGCAGCTGCCGCAACTGCTGCAGCGGCAGCTGCTGCCGCAGGTGCTGTAGCAGCTGCAGCTGCCGCAACTGCTGCAGCAGCAGCAGCTGCCGCAACTGCTGCAGCAGCAGCAGCTGCCGCAACTGCTGCAGCAGCAGCTGCTGCCGCAGGTGCTGTAGCAGCTGCAGCAGGTGCTGCAGGTGCTGCAGCAGCAGCTGCAGCAGCTGCAGGTTCCGCCGCTGCTGCTGCGCGTCGGTGGGAGCACTAGGAAAAGTGTGGGGCTTTGTGACGGCTTGCATGCGCAGCAGCAGCAGAGTGGAAACCATTTGCATGCAAACAAAAGTGGATTTGCATGCAAGTGGAAAAAGGGGCATTTTCAGGAAAATAAACATTTAAATGAAGTACAAAACAACAAAATACAAACAACAAACATTTATATTTATTTTAAATGCCAAACACTTTTTATTTATTTGCAAAATGCATTTTATAATGCATCTGCAGATACACCCCACACTGCATGCGCCCAGCCACGCACTGTACGTACACCGCAGCACACTAATACGCGCCCCGACAAAACTTCCACACACGACATTTGCATGCATGCATGCATCTGCATGCATGCATGCATGCATGCAAATGCATGCAAATGCATGCATGCAGATGCATTGTATGCATGCATTTGCATGCATGCATGCATTTGCATGCATGCATTTGCATGCATTTACATGGCTTTGCATGCAGACATTTGTATGCATTTGCGTGCACTTGCATGCATGCACTTGCATGCATGCACTTGCATGCATTTGCAAGTCGGGTGTATCGACAGAGAAGGCCCTGGCAGCTGAAGCGGGAGAGGAGGGCTTGGGGTGTCTGTACACCCCGTGGGCCCTCGCGCTAGGGTTTACTAGGGTATGCCATTATTAATTATTAGGGTTTACAAAACCCTTAGGGTTTGCCATTATTAATTATTAGGGTTTATAAAACCTTTAGGGTTTGCCATTATTAATTATTGGGGTTTACAAGACCCTTAGGGTTTGCCATTACTAAATATTAGGGTTTACAAAACCCTCAATTAATCCCATTGATAAGGGTTTGCCAGTATTAGTTATTAGGGTTTATTACGATTTATAAGGGTTTGCCACTGTTATTAGGGTTTACAAAACCCTAAGGGTCTAGAATTGCCCGCTAGGGTTTGCTAGGGTTTATCAGCTTCCACTAGGGTTTGCTAGGGTTTAGCAGCTTCTGCTAGGGTTTGCTAGGGTTTATCAGCCCTTAAACCCTCAGAAATAAACACAGACTGCAGCAAATCCCTAATTGAGGGTTTCTGCGCTCCAGGCTCATAGGGTTTATCTAAACCCTAATTTAGGGTTTATGTGACCCACCACTCCTCTACCTCTCTGAGTCTAGGGTTTAGGGTTTCCAACCTCTAATGCAAACACTTCTTTAATATTATCACAAGCCGTAGATGCACCCCGTCTACCTCAACAACAACCTACACTTTAGGGTTTAGGGTTTAGGGGTTTAGGGTTTAGGGTTTCTGACGCGAAGAAGAAACACTTCTTCCTTAATATTATCACAAGCTTTAAGATCCAAACTCCCCACCTCTTCTTCACAAAAGCCCCTATCTACTGTTTACAAATTAGTGTTTACTAACTAGGGTTTAGGGTTTAGGGTTTAGGGTTTAGCGGTGTTCAGGGTCTATCTCAGCACTTTTCAAATCATTTTTTAATATTATGCCAAACTCAAATTCCAAACTCCTGACATTAATATGAACAGGCTCTTCTTTGCAAAAACCCTAATCTAGTGTTTACAATTAGGGTTTAGGGTTTAGGGTCTAACTCCACGGTTTTGAAGTTAGGGTTTAGGGTTTAGGGTCTAACTCCACGGTTTTGAAGCGCTTTTTGGTGGTTTTAAAAGGGTTTAAATCTAACATGAAGCACAAAGACTTCTTGCTTGATATTATGGCAGGTTTTGAGGTCCAAACTGCCGAAATTAACGTGAAGGGGCTTTTCTTTGCAAAACCCTAATTTAGTGTTTCCGAGCTAGGGTTTAGGGTGTAACTACACGGTTTTGAAGCGGTTTTCGGTGGTTTTAAAAGCAAATAAATCAATTAAATCTAACCTGAAGAACAAAGACTTCTTGCTTGATATTATGACACGCCTTGAGGTCCAAACTGCCGACATTAATGTGCACCGGCTCCTCCTTGCAGAGGTCCCTGGCGAGGGTTTGGACCTCCTTGGGCCAAGTCGCGGACCACATGAGGGTTTGGCGGTCGGGGCGGATCTGCGAAACGATCTTTCGGATTTGCGGCTCGAAGCCCATATCGAGCATTCTATCAGCTTCGTCTAAAACGAGATAAGTAACTCTTTTCAAGTTCGTGACAGAACTTTCCAAAAAATCAATAAGTCTTCCCGGACAGGCAATGCAGATCTCCGCGCCCCGCTGCAGCTCCTGCACTTGCAGCCGCTTCGGCACGCCGCCGTACGCCGCTGCGCGCAAACCCTCTTTTAGGGTTTCACTCGCTCTTTTAGGGTTTCTACACGCTCTTTTAGGGTTTCCACACGCTCTTTTAGGGTTTCTACACGCTCTTTTAGGGTTTCTACACGCTCTTTTAGGGTTTCCACTGGCAAGCCGCGCATGCGCGCCTTCGGGGCTTTAAAACGCTCTTTTCGGGCTTAGAGTCGCTGCTTTAGGGTTTATATACGCTGATTTAGGGTTTATATACGCTGATTTAGGGTTTGCGGCCGGGGGGGGTTTTGGGGTGTTGAAAAGACGCTCGAGCATATTTTAAAAACACAATTGACTTTCATTCAACAGATTCATTTAAACGGAATTAAAAACATTAAATTAAATTAAAATATATTTAATTAAAATATATTTAATTTAATTAAAATATATTTAATTAAAATATATTTAATTAAAAGATAAAAAGTCACCTGCGTGGTTGATTTTCGAGGGAGAAGCAAAAAGTCTGCACTGGGCCCTTATTTGCTCCACCAGCTCTCGAGTGGGAGCCAAAATCAAAGCTATTGGCCCGTCCCCAGCTCTGCAGCAGCAGCAGCAGCAGCAGCAGCAGCAGGTGCAGCAGCAGCAGGTGCAGCAGCAGCAGGTGCAGCAGCAGCAGGTGCAGCAGCAGCAGCAGATGTGTGGGTGAGCCGCAGCAGCAGCGGGAAGAAGAGCAGCAGGGAAGAAGGGGCAAAGCAAGAAGCGCTCCCTCGCTGCAGCAGCAGCAGCAACTGCTGCTGCAGCAGCAGCAGCAACTGCTGCAGCAGCAGCAGCAGCAGCAGCAGGAGACTGACCTCAAGTAGGGCTGCGCATTAATGTGGACAATTCCCGGCAGCAAAAAAGCCAAAGTCTTTCCTGAGCCTGTCTCCGCAATTCCAATCATGTCTCTTCCCGAAAGCGCAATGGGCCATCCTTGCAGCTGCAGCAGCAGCAGCAGCACATGCAGCAGCACAAGATGCAGCAGCAGCAGCACATGCAGCAGCAGAAGATGCAGCAGAAGCAGCAGATGCAGCAGCAACACATGCACCAGCAGCAGCAGCACCCGCCACTCCGTGGCAGATATTCGGCGATCCCTGCACCGCCTCCCAAATGCATGCATGCACCCATGCATGCATGCATGCACGCATGCATGCACGCATGCATGCACGCATGCATGCGTTTTGCATGCGTTTTGCATGCGTTTTGCATGCAGCCCCACCTGAATGGGGGTGGGTTTTTGGAAGCCAGCAGCAGCAATGGCGTCGAGGAGGTAAGAAGGAAAAGAAGTGTGTTCGAAAGTGGGGCAGGGCTTCGGCACATTAACCCCTGCAGCACAGCAGCAGCAGCAGCAGCAGCAGCAACACCCTCAGCAGCAGCAGCAGCAGCAACACCCTCAGCAGCAGCAGCAGCAGCTGCTGCTGCTGCTGCTGCCCAAACAAACCCCCACCCCCGCCGGCGCGGGCGCCCCGCC
>NW_013652610.1:0-5176 GCF_000499385.1 Eimeria necatrix
ACGACCTGTGTACCTTCCTTTGAATCAAAAACTGGCTTTTACCAAAGCGAGAAGGCTGTCGCAAAACTCAGCAAACCATCCAACTACTTTCCAAAGATACGAGATGCGCGGGGACAACATTCTCATGTTCCGAAGACAGCATGATATATAGGACAAATGCACACACAACCAGAGCAGTCAGTAGCTGTATGAATCGCTGGGAGTACTCCAAGTTCCCGGTGTAACAAATAAGCAAAACAAGAGATACGTGCAATGTCCCATAAGAAATTTTGCTGCCGTCATACTATATTAGCTTTCTACGGAAATGCGTCCGCTGCCTATTGTGGAACGTGCTGCCACAATGTGTTGGCTATTCCGCAGTGAGTGGTGTTTGAAGCTTTAGAAAGGCGCATTTGGCAAGTTTGAAGAATGCAGTCGAAGTCAAATGCCAGATTCTGTCTGAAGCATCAAAGCACGTCTTCACATCACATCTTTGGATAGGATCGCAGAATACAACGGGACGGCTATGCACTGCCTATTTTGAAACGCGCACTCCTCAATAACTGTAATTTTGGCTGCTGGATTGCGAAGCATAGTCCTACCGAGAGCATTGAGACGCTCAAAATATCTGTTGCAAGTGCTCAGTGTTAAGACACACGTCCTTTGCATGTAACGATTGTAGCAATAATACAGACAAATGAAAAATTGTGCTGTTGTTTTAACGAAGCCTTCGCTGATGTACTTGCAGCAACACGTTACAACGCATTTTCAGGGCGTTAGCAAACAATTTGTGTCGTTTTCACAATGACCACACACTTACAGAACTACAGACAGTAAACTAAAGGTAGCCTCCAATTCCAAATGTGCAACCGTTCTATCCATATGCTTCTGGTGTAAAGAAAAGCAAGTGGCCAACGCCGCCTGTCTAGTGCTGCCAAGTCTTCACACAAGCCTTGCGAAAGAATATAAAGGAGCCCCAAGCGCCAGCAAGCAGAACTGAAGACGAACCGCTTAACAAACAAACCTAATACGTCCTTGCGTTCTAGAAAGTATGCACACGGCCACCAACAAACAAAACGTTCGCCCATGGGCCCATTCTGATATGAATCTCTTATTCTCATCTCGCAACTCTGCCCAGATGAATCAGATGTAGCTTGTACTGCAATTAGTCGTGTTCACCAACATAGGAACCCGCATTTAGCAAGCTCAAATACGTTACTGTTGAATCAAAATCAAATGCCAAATCCTTCCTCGACTACCCAAGCAACGTTTTGCCTCCCCCCTTTAGAAGCGCCGGTCACTAAATTCGCAGTATACAAAACGACGTGTGTGCAGCAGCTCTAGGGAAATTTGCACTCTACACTCGCACACTACACTTAGTGACACGAAACCTGTAAAGCTTTGCTCGTCTTTGTTTTAGCAAAAGCACTGCAGCGCTGGAAATATGGGTTGCTAATGCTCCAAGTTGAAACATACAACCTGAACACGTCAGGCAGCATAACGCTTTTGAACATGCAGACTCATTGTGCGCAACACAAGCGTTCATGCCAGGCTCCGCACTCGTCGCTGGTTCATACGCGCTAAGAACGTCATCTGTACTAGTTCTGAGCACAAAAATGTGCATTTGAGGTATGAAAATGCCACGCGGCATTTCAAGTAAATGCACATACACTACCTCCAGACGCAAAACGCCATAGATATGCCCTACGATTTGCAAGCCATACACTACACTTTTTGTAACTGGTGGCTGAAGACAAGGCATGAAAGTGGTGCTTGGGCAGCCTCGGTATGCAAGCAATTATTGTCTGACAGCCATCTCAGGTGACAGCAAAATGCCAGCATTCCATTGCAGTAACGGGCGCACCATGCAGTGCAGTCAAATAATAGTTTGCTGCGTCCAAAAGAATCGCTTGAAACGCGATTCGCCCCGGTGCAAATTAAATCAATAGCCCCGGAAACCATGAAAAAGAGGCGCAGTTCTTGCTGAGCAGCCCAAAAAGTGGGAAGAGGACCTCGCAATTTTATTCCAAAGTATTATGGCAAGCACAAATCCTGAGGGCGCACCCATAAACACGGGCCTCCAGGCTACACGCAGTACCTCGCGCGGCAAAACTTCAGCATCCCAGCATCATACGCGCCCACTTGTCAGCTTCAGTCCAACGGAAGTTATCATTGTCGCTAAAATAACCCCGTGCAACATGGACTTGGACAGGTGCGAAAGCTCCAGCAAACACTGGGGAGACAAATCGTTACAAAATGCATGTCTCGGTTACCTAACTCAGTGAAAGCAACGTCTTCTCAAACATGAAATGCTACATCATAGATCGAACGGCATGAGTAACGAGCCAGCACAGCATTGACTTGCGCTGAAAACACCTGAACCAAACTGTAAAAGCCAAATAATGCTGCCGCACTCGACAAAAGACTATCTACCCGCAAGGAATCAAAAAGACTCCGCGTCATTCAGGCGGCAGACACGATGGCAAGTTCGCTTCCATCAAAGGAGCGTCAATTTGGAGCAAGAATCATGGAGGCATCCCGGGAATTCAAAGCACCCTCGCTGCATGCCACGGTATGAGCTCATCTCCACAGGGCGCATGATCAATGATCTGACGCACTGTCTGTATGTAGCAGCAACACAACATCGACATGCTCTGATGTCAGTTATAGTTGCCTGCAGCTGCCCGCACCCAAAATAATGAACTTCAGTTTGGAACCGCTTCAATCCACAGCGGCGTTGTGCTGTACACAGCACTTGCACTGAGAGAAAGAATACAATGTATTTTTCGCTTCCACCAGAGCATATTCAACTCATGGAACACGTACAAACTGCGAGTACTTGATACACGGTAGTAGTACTCCCCAATGAATGAAGCTCTTTTACTGCTCTCATTCCACTGAAGACGCAAGCAACAAACTCCTCCCTTTGTCATCACGCATTGGTAATATGTCTATGCCATTCTGATACATCCACAACATATGAGCAAACGGCGTCTCCAATCAAGGTCGGAGCGCTACGTGCTGCGACAGTATGCTGCTGGCTAAGCAGTCTCTCTTTGCAAACGCTCATATGCAATTTCATGCCGCAGTCCAACACTATTTTCCACATAGTGCGGGTAAGATGTGGATCAAAGACGACGCCATGTCCTGGTTGGTAGCATGTGCCATGCAAATCGAAGGATCATACGTTGCCTTGATATTCACGGCGAACCATGACACTGCAGCGTACTGCGCAGCCCAAGCTAATCTACCGGCTTCCTCTCCTCTCCTTAGCAAGCCTCAGCTGTGCCTACACGGTGCTGCCTTCTACGTCAAGCACGTATGTCAAAGCTTACCCACTTCGGGTACAACGCTATAGTTCGATAAAATGCCACAGTTACTGCGAGCGAGTTTACACCAGATCTCCCTTATTCTTGGTGTAAAACACGAAGTTGATTGCCACTGCTTATGCCAGGGAAACCTCGGAACAACCACCTTTGTCACAAAAGGCAATATTATACACCATTTCTTGTTTGGAAAAATTGTCTTATGCTAGGCGACAAGAACACCAGGCACATGCGCCAGCAAATAATACTTACACACAAGTAGCGGCATTTGCAGAATGCTTCTCTAAAAGCAGGTGCCCGCTCAACAGTGAGACAAGTGCGATTGTACAATGGTATTACCAAATGGCATACGTCTTGGCATACGACGGTAAGGAAATATCTGTCCGAACAACGTATCCAACCACCCTGTAATGACGCAGATGACCAAGAAGAGGATCGGGAATGCTTCATGCATGAAACAATCTTCGCGTCACATACAACACTGAGGAAAACATGTCGAAGTACGCGAAACTCAGTGCGTGCATTCACTTGCCTCAAACTAGTTTCAAATCTTGTGTAATCTTGTGTGCCTCAAACTAGTTTCAAATCTTGTGTGCGCCACTAAAGAAAATGTGGGGGGAGAGCACGCTACAGGCATTCAGCTCCAACAGAAACGCCATCTGAATAGTCAAAATGCTGGAGGTATTGAGATGCACCGCAGGCGTTCTTACAAATTACAAGTGAACTCTGTCACTGACAGCTTCGCACACCGTGAACAAGGAAATGTGAAACCAGGGAATACTGCACTAAACTTTCATTTTAAGAACACAAGCTGTGCCCACTTAACTTTCAGAGTTAATCTTGAGGACTCATGCATTTTGCCTACGGCTGGTTGCTTGCGCACATCTGTTGCAGTCTCAATCGCGCGCACGAAACAAGCAGGCTAAGAAAAACACGCCTTGAGAAGCAACACAAAAATATTTAGCAGCCTGTAGGCAAATTGCACTTCACACAAGAAACACAACGACTAACGGAATTTCCCAGAGACCCAGCGGGTGCAAGCTGAGATTACTCTTCTAAATTTGAACCGCTAGCATCTCATACACAGATTTCGTGTAAGCCGCACTAGCTATCAATTGCCAGAGCCAGGCTGAGCGAGGCTTCACAACGTTGCCGAGTAAGTGGAGCAGCCATAGCCATTATTCAGACGGACATGGCTAAAGCCGGAACACCGGGAGTGCGCAATGTTTGATCTTTACAATAACCATGTCAAGTGCAGTCACCATATTTACTTCAGAAACGCCCATTGGTAGCGAGGAAAAAGACTGTCTACTAAATAAGTAGCATCTAAGGCTTCTAAACGCGATGCGTGTGCCTCCAGAGCGCCGGTCAGAAACTTGACTGAACGCGTATGCAAAGGCGTCCCGCGCAACATACTGCCTGTGTGTTGCGAAATCAAAATATCCTGGGACCTTGACAGTATCTCACCTACAGCTCTCGGACTACGCCAATCCCACTATAGACATGTCTGGATGTCCAGAACACAGCAAAAACAAATTGTCCATAGGAGGCACAAACTACTCCGGAACCAGCAACCTGGAAAGTTAGACGCCGTGGACGCAAAGTGCAAGAGGGCATATGCGGGAGCCTAATCTTCTCGCCAAATGAGACAACAGAAAAGAATACATGACAACTCGAGAACAACGCAAAAGTGGAATGCGAATGCAATTTGTGTTTTCAAGGCACCCGAATGCTCCACGCTACGTACTGCCTGTGAACATAGCCAATAAACTATCTTGGATTGCCTGATTGTTTGTAAAAAGCCGCTGAAGGGAGGTGACAAGGTATCAAACAACGGAATAGAATGTTTCATATGTGCACCAAGCAGTTAC